>NW_024474809.1:0-22456 GCF_017654505.1 Polyodon spathula
AGATGAGGTGTTTGTTGAGTCAGTGGAGCACTCAGTGAATTAGGTTTATTTAAAGATGAGGTGTTTGTTGTGTCAGTGGAGCGCTCAGTGAATTAGGTTTATTTAAAGATGAGGTGTTTGGCTGTGTCAGTGGAGCGCTCAGTGAATTAGGTTTATTTAAAGATGAGGTGTTTGGCTGGTCAGTGGAGCGCTCAGTGAATTAGGTTTATTTAAAGATGAGGTGTTTGTTGAGTCAGTGGAGCGCTCAGTGAATTAGGTTTATTTAAAGATTAGGTGTTTGTTGAGTCAGTGGAGCGCTCAGTGAATTAGGTTTATTTAAAGATGAGGTGTTTGGTTGGTCAGTGGAGCGCTCAGTGAATTAGGTTTATTTAAAGATGAGGTGTTTGGCTGGTCAGTGATGAGGTGTTTGGCTGGTCAGTGGAGTGCTCAGTGAATTAGGTTTATTTAAAGATGAGGTGTTTGGCTGGTCAGTGGAGCGCTCAGTGAATTAGGTTTATTTAAAGATGAGGTGTTTGGCTGGTCAGTGGAGCGCTCAGTGAATTAGGTTTATTTAAAGATGAGGTGTTTGTTGTGTCAGTGGAGCGCTCAGTGAATTAGGTTTATTTAAAGATGAGGTGTTTGGCTGGTCAGTGGAGCGCTCAGTGAATTAGGTTTATTTAAAGATGAGGTGTTTGTTTTGTCAGTGGAGCGCTCAGTGAATTAGGTTTATTTAAAGATGAGGTGTTTGTTGTGTCAATGGAGCACTCAGTGAATTAGGTTTATTTAAAGATGAGGTGTTTGTTTTGTCAGTGGAGCGCTCAGTGAATTAGGTTTATTTAAAGATGAGGTGTTTGGCTGGTCAGTGGAGCGCTCAGTGAATTAGGTTTATTTAAAGATGAGGTGTTTGTTGAGTCAGTGGAGCGCTCAGTGAATTAGGTTTATTTAAAGATGAGGTGTTTGCTGGTCAGTGGAGCGCTCAGTGAATTAGGTTTATTTAAAGATGAGGTGTTTGGCTGGTCAGTGGAGCGCTCAGTGAATTAGGTTTATTTAAAGATGAGGTGTTTGGCTGGTCAGTGGAGCGCTCAGTGAATTAGGTTTATTTAAAGATGAGGTGTTTGTTTTGTCAGTGGAGCGCTCAGTGAATTAGGTTTATTTAAAGATGAGGTGTTTGGCTGGTCAGTGGAGCGCTCAGTGAATTAGGTTTATTTAAAGATGAGGTGTTTGTTGAGTCAGTGGAGCGCTCAGTGAATTAGGTTTATTTAAAGATGAGGTGTTTGTTGTGTCAGTGGAGCGCTCAGTGAATTAGGTTTATTTAAAGATGAGGTGTTTGTTGAGTCAGTGGAGCGCTCAGTGAATTTTAGGTTTATTTAAAGATGAGGTGTTTGGCTGGTCAGTGGAGCGCTCAGTGAATTAGGTTTATTTAAAGATGAGGTGTTTGTTTTGTCAGTGGAGCGCTCAGTGAATTAGGTTTATTTAAAGATGAGGTGTTTGGCTGGTCAGTGGAGCGCTCAGTGAATTAGGTTTATTTAAAGATGAGGTGTTTGTTGGTCAGTGGAGCGCTCAGTGAATTAGGTTTATTTAAAGATGAGGTGTTTGGCTGGTCAGTGGAGCGCTCAGTGAATTAGGTTTATTTAAAGATGAGGTGTTTGGTTGGTCAGTGGAGCGCTCAGTGAATTAGGTTTATTTAAAGATGAGGTGTCAGTTGCTCAGTGAATTAGGTCAGTGGAGCGCTCAGTGAATTAGGTTTATTTAAAGATGAGGTGTTTGTTGCGTCAGTGGAGCGCTCAGTGAATTAGGTTTATTTAAAGATGAGGTGTTTGGCTGGTCAGTGGAGCGCTCAGTGAATTAGGTTTATTTAAAGATGAGGTGTTTGTTGTGTCAGTGGAGCGCTCAGTGAATTAGGTTTATTTAAAGATGAGGTGTTTGGCTGGTCAGTGGAGCGCTCAGTGAATTAGGTTTATTTAAAGATGAGGTGTTTGTTGAGTCAGTGGAGCGCTCAGTGAATTAGGTTTATTTAAAGATGAGGTGTTTGCTGTCAGTGGAGCGCTCAGTGGAGTCAGTGAATTAGGTTTATTTAAAGATGAGTCAGTGGAGCGCTCAGTGAATTAGGTTTATTTAAAGATGAGGTGTTTGGCTGGTCAGTGGAGCGCTCAGTGAATTAGGTTTATTTAAAGATGAGGTGTTTGGCTGGTCAGTGGAGCGCTCAGTGAATTAGGTTTATTTAAAGATGAGGTGTTTGGTTGGTCAGTGGAGCGCTCAGTGAATTAGGTTTATTTAAAGATGAGGTGTTTGGCTGGTCAGTGGAGCGCTCAGTGAATTAGGTTTATTTAAAGATGAGGTGTTTGGCTGGTCAGTGGAGCGCTCAGTGAATTAGGTTTATTTAAAGATGAGGTGTTTGGCTGGTCAGTGGAGCGCTCAGTGAATTAGGTTTATTTAAAGATGAGGTGTTTGTTGAGTCAGTGGAGCGCTCAGTGAATTAGGTTTATTTAAAGATGAGGTGTTTGGCTGGTCAGTGGAGCGCTCAGTGAATTAGGTTTATTTAAAGATGAGGTGTTTGGCTGGTCAGTGGAGCGCTCAGTGAATTAGGTTTATTTAAAGATGAGGTGTTTGGCTGGTCAGTGGAGCGCTCAGTGAATTAGGTTTATTTAAAGATGAGGTGTTTGTTGAGTCAGTGGAGCGCTCAGTGAATTAGGTTTATTTAAAGATGAGGTGTTTGTTGGTCAGTGGAGCGCTCAGTGAATTAGGTTTATTTAAAGATGAGGTGTTTGGCTGGTCAGTGGAGCGCTCAGTGAATTAGGTTTATTTAAAGATGAGGTGTTTGGCTGGTCAGTGGAGCGCTCAGTGAATTAGGTTTATTTAAAGATGAGGTGTTTGGCTGGTCAGTGGAGCGCTCAGTGAATTAGGTTTATTTAAAGATGAGGTGTTTGTTGTGTCAGTGGAGCGCTCAGTGAATTAGGTTTATTTAAAGATGAGGTGTTTGGCTGGTCAGTGGAGCGCTCAGTGAATTAGGTTTATTTAAAGATGAGGTGTTTGTTGGTCAGTGGAGCGCTCAGTGAATTAGGTTTATTTAAAGATGAGGTGTTTGTTTGTCAGTGGAGCGCTCAGTGAATTAGGTTTATTTAAAGATGAGGTGTTTGGCTGGTCAGTGGAGTGCTCAGTGAATTAGGTTTATTTAAAGATGAGGTGTTTGTTGTGTCAGTGGAGCGCTCAGTGAATTAGGTTTATTTAAAGATGAGGTGTTTGGCTGGTCAGTGGAGCGCTCAGTGAATTAGGTTTATTTAAAGATGAGTCAGTGGAGCGCTCAGTGAATTAGGTTTATTTAAAGATGAGGTGTTTGGCTGGTCAGTGGAGCGCTCAGTGAATTAGGTTTATTTAAAGATGAGGTGTTTGGCTGGTCAGTGGAGCGCTCAGTGAATTAGGTTTATTTAAAGATGAGGTGTTTGGTTGGTCAGTGGAGCGCTCAGTGAATTAGGTTTATTTAAAGATGAGGTGTTTGGCTGGTCAGTGGAGCGCTCAGTGAATTAGGTTTATTTAAAGATGAGGTGTTTGTTTGGTCAGTGGAGCGCTCAGTGAATTAGTTTTATTTAAAGATGAGGTGTTTGGTTGGTCAGTGGAGCGCTCAGTGAATTAGGTTTATTTAAAGATGAGGTGTTTGGCTTGTCAGTGGAGCGCTCAGTGAATTAGGTTTATTTAAAGATGAGGTGTTTGGCTGGTCAGTGGAGCGCTCAGTGAATTAGGTTTATTTAAAGATGAGGTGTTTGGCTGGTCAGTGCTCAGTGAATTAGGTTTATTTAAAGATGAGGTGTTTGGCTGGTCAGTGGAGCGCTCAGTGAATTAGGTTTATTTAAAGATGAGGTGTTTGTTGTGTCAGTGGAGCGCTCAGTGAATTAGGTTTATTTAAAGATGAGGTGTTTGGCTGGTCAGTGGAGCGCTCAGTGAATTAGGTTTATTTAAAGATGAGGTGTTTGTTGAGTCAGTGGAGCGCTCAGTGAATTAGGTTTATTTAAAGATGAGGTGTTTGTTGTGTCAGTGGAGCGCTCAGTGAATTAGGTTTATTTAAAGATGAGGTGTTTGGCTGGTCAGTGGAGCGCTCAGTGAATTAGGTTTATTTAAAGATGAGGTGTTTGGCTGGTCAGTAGATGAGGTGTTTGGCTGGTCAGTGGAGCGCTCAGTGAATTAGGTTTATTTAAAGATGAGGTGTTTGGCTGGTCAGTGGAGCGCTCAGTGAATTAGGTTTATTTAAAGATGAGGTGTTTGGCTGGTCAGTGGAGCGCTCAGTGAATTAGGTTTATTTAAAGATGAGGTGTTTGTTGGTCAGTGGAGCGCTCAGTGAATTAGGTTTATTTAAAGATGAGGTGTTTGGCTGGTCAGTGGAGCGCTCAGTGAATTAGGTTTATTTAAAGATGAGGTGTTTGTTGGTCAGTGGAGCGCTCAGTGAATTAGGTTTATTTAAAGATGAGGTGTTTGTTGAGTCAGTGGAGCGCTCAGTGAATTAGGTTTATTTAAAGATGAGGTGTTTGGCTGGTCAGTGGAGCGCTCAGTGAATTAGGTTTATTTAAAGATGAGGTGTTTGGTTGGTCAGTGGAGCGCTCAGTGAATTAGGTTTATTTAAAGATGAGGTGTTTGTTGTGTCAGTGGAGCGCTCAGTGAATTAGGTTTATTTAAAGATGAGGTGTTTGTTGGTCAGTGGAGCGCTCAGTGAATTAGGTTTATTTAAAGATGAGGTGTTTGGCTGGTCAGTGGAGCGCTCAGTGAATTAGGTTTATTTAAAGATGAGGTGTTTGGCTGGTCAGTGGAGCGCTCAGTGAATTAGGTTTATTTAAAGATGAGGTGTTTGGTTGGTCAGTGGAGCGCTCAGTGAATTAGGTTTATTTAAAGATGAGGTGTTTGTTGAGTCAGTGGAGCGCTCAGTGAATTAGGTTTATTTAAAGATGAGGTGTTTGTTGAGTCAGTGGAGCGCTCAGTGAATTAGGTTTATTTAAAGATGAGGTGTTTGGCTGGTCAGTGGAGCGCTCAGTGAATTAGGTTTATTTAAAGATGAGGTGTTTGGCTGGTCAGTGGAGCGCTCAGTGAATTAGGTTTATTTAAAGATGAGGTGTTTGGTTGGTCAGTGGAGCGCTCAGTGAATTAGGTTTATTTAAAGATGAGGTGTTTGCTGGTCAGTGGAGTGCTCATTGAAATAGGTTTATTTAAAGATGAGGTGTTTGTTGTGTCAGTGGAGCGCTCAGTGAATTAGGTTTATTTAAAGATGAGGTGTTTGTTTGTCAGTGGAGCGCTCAGTGAATTAGGTTTATTTAAAGATGAGGTGTTTGGCTGGTCAGTGGAGCGCTCAGTGAATTAGGTTTATTTAAAGATGAGGTGTTTGGCTGAGTCAGTGGAGCGCTCAGTGAATTAGGTTTATTTAAAGATGAGGTGTTTGGCTGGTCAGTGGAGCGCTCAGTGAATTAGGTTTATTTAAAGATGAGGTGTTTGGCTGGTCAGTGGAGCGCTCAGTGAATTAGGTTTATTTAAAGATGAGGTGTTTGGCTGGTCAGTGGAGCGCTCAGTGAATTAGGTTTATTTAAAGATGAGGTGTTTGTTGAGTCAGTGGAGCGCTCAGTGAATTAGGTTTATTTAAAGATGAGGTGTTTGTTGTGTCAGTGGAGCGCTTGAGTCAGTGGAGCGCTCAGTGAATTAGGTTTATTTAAAGATGAGGTGTTTGGCTGGTCAGTGGAGCGCTCAGTGAATTAGGTTTATTTAAAGATGAGGTGTTTGGCTGGTCAGTGGAGCGCTCAGTGAATTAGGTTTATTTAAAGATGAGGTGTTTGCTGGTCAGTGGAGCGCTCATTGAAATAGGTTTATTTAAAGATGAGGTGTTTGTTGTGTCAGTGGAGCGCTCAGTGAATTAGGTTTATTTAAAGATGAGGTGTTTGGCTGGTCAGTGGAGCGCTCAGTGAATTAGGTTTATTTAAAGATGAGGTGTTTGTTGCTGTCAGTGGAGCGCTCAGTGAATTAGGTTTATTTAAAGATGAGGTGTTTGGCTGGTCAGTGGAGCGCTCAGTGAATTAGGTTTATTTAAAGATGAGGTGTTTGGCTGGTCAGTGGAGCGCTCAGTGAATTAGGTTTATTTAAAGATGAGGTGTTTGTTGTGTCAGTGGAGCGCTCAGTGAATTAGGTTTATTTAAAGATGAGGTGTTTGGCTGGTCAGTGGAGCGCTCAGTGAATTAGGTTTATTTAAAGATGAGGTGTTTGTTGGTCAGTGGAGCGCTCAGTGAATTAGGTTTATTTAAAGATGAGGTGTTTGGTTGGTCAGTGGAGCGCTCAGTGAATTAGGTTTATTTAAAGATGAGGTGTTTGTTGAGTCAGTGGAGCGCTCAGTGAATTAGGTTTATTTAAAGATGAGGTGTTTGTTGAGTCAGTGGAGCGCTCAGTGAATTAGGTTTATTTAAAGATGAGGTGTTTGGCTGGTCAGTGGAGCGCTCAGTGAATTAGGTTTATTTAAAGATGAGGTGTTTGGCTGGTCAGTGGAGCGCTCAGTGAATTAGGTTTATTTAAAGATGAGGTGTTTGTTGAGTCAGTGGAGCGCTCAGTGAATTAGGTTTATTTAAAGATGAGGTGGTTGGTCAGTGGAGCGCTCAGTGAATTAGGTTTATTTAAAGATGAGGTGTTTGTTGAGTCAGTGGAGCGCTCAGTGAATTAGGTTTATTTAAAGATGAGGTGTTTGTTGTGTCAGTGGAGCGCTCAGTGAATTAGGTTTATTTAAAGATGAGGTGTTTGTTGGTCAGTGGAGCGCTCAGTGAATTAGGTTTATTTAAAGATGAGGTGTTTGGTTGGTCAGTGGAGCGCTCAGTGAATTAGGTTTATTTAAAGATGAGGTGTTTTGGTCAGTGGAGCGCTCAGTGAATTAGGTTTATTTAAAGATGAGGTGTTTGGCTGGTCAGTGGAGCTCAGTGAATTAGGTTTATTTAAAGAGTGTCAGTGGAGCGCTCAGTGAATTAGGTTTATTTAAAGATGAGGTGTTTGTTGAGTCAGTGGAGCGCTCAGTGAATTAGGTTTATTTAAAGATGAGGTCAGTGAATTGTTGAGGTGTTTGGCTGTCAGTGGAGCGCTCAGTGAATTAGGTTTATTTAAAGATGAGGTGTTTGGCTGGTCAGTGGAGCGCTCAGTGAATTAGGTTTATTTAAAGATGAGGTGTTTGGCTGGTCAGTGGAGCGCTCAGTGAATTAGGTTTATTTAAAGATGAGGTGTTTGTTGAGTCAGTGGAGCGCTCAGTGAATTAGGTTTATTTAAAGATGAGGTGTTTGTTGAGTCAGTGGAGCGCTCAGTGAATTAGGTTTATTTAAAGATGAGGTGTTTGGCTGGTCAGTGGAGCGCTCAGTGAATTAGGTTTATTTAAAGATGAGGTGTTTGGCTTGTCAGTGGAGCGCTCAGTGAATTAGGTTTATTTAAAGATGAGGTGTTTGGCTGGTCAGTGGAGTGCTCAGTGAATTAGGTTTATTTAAAGATGAGGTGTTTGTTTTGTCAGTGGAGCGCTCAGTGAATTAGGTTTATTTAAAGATGAGGTGTTTGGTTGGTCAGTGGAGCGCTCAGTGAATTAGGTTTATTTAAAGATGAGGTGTTTGGCTGGTCAGTGGAGCGCTCAGTGAATTAGGTTTATTTAAAGATGAGGTGTTTGCTGGTCAGTGGAGCGCTCAGTGAATTAGGTTTATTTAAAGATGAGGTGTTTGTTGAGTCAGTGGAGCGCTCAGTGAATTAGGTTTATTTAAAGATGAGGTGTTTGTTGAGTCAGTGGAGCGCTCAGTGAATTAGGTTTATTTAAAGATGAGGTGTTTGTTGGTCAGTGGAGCGCTCAGTGAATTAGGTTTATTTAAAGATGAGGTGTTTGGCTGGTCAGTGGAGCGCTCAGTGAATTAGGTTTATTTAAAGATGAGGTGTTTGGCTGGTCAGTGGAGCGCTCAGTGAATTAGGTTTATTTAAAGATGAGGTGTTTGGCTGGTCAGTGGAGCGCTCAGTGAATTAGGTTTATTTAAAGATGAGGTGTTTGGTTGGTATTTGGAGCGCTCAGTGAATTAGGTTTATTTAAAGATGAGGTGTTTGTTGTGTCAGTGGAGCGCTCAGTGAATTAGGTTTATTTAAAGATGAGGTGTTTGGCTGGTCAGTGGAGCGCTCAGTGAATTAGGTTTATTTAAAGATGAGGTGTTTGGCTGGTCAGTGGAGCGCTCAGTGAATTAGGTTTATTTAAAGATGAGGTGTTTGTTGAGTCAGTGGAGCGCTCAGTGAATTAGGTTTATTTAAAGATGAGGTGTTTGGCTGGTCAGTGGAGCGCTCAGTGAATTAGGTTTATTTAAAGATGAGGTGTTTGGCTGGTCAGTGGAGCGCTCAGTGAATTAGGTTTATTTAAAGATGAGGTGTTTTGTTGGTCAGTGGAGCGCTCAGTGAATTAGGTTTATTTAAAGATGAGGTGTTTGCTGGTCAGTGGAGCGCTCAGTGAATTAGGTTTATTTAAAGATGAGGTGTTTGGCTGGTCAGTGGAGCGCTCAGTGAATTAGGTTTATTTAAAGATGAGGTGTTTGTTGTGTCAGTGGAGCGCTCAGTGAATTAGGTTTATTTAAAGATGAGGTGGCTGGCTGGTCAGTGGAGCGCTCAGTGAATTAGGTTTATTTAAAGATGAGGTGTTTGGCTGGTCAGTGGAGCGCTCAGTGAATTAGGTTTATTTAAAGATGAGGTGTTTGTTGAGTCAGTGGAGCGCTCAGTGAATTAGGTTTATTTAAAGATGAGGTGTTTGGCTGGTCAGTGGAGCGCTCAGTGAATTAGGTTTATTTAAAGATGAGGTGTTTGGCTGGTCAGTGGAGCGCTCAGTGAATTAGGTTTATTTAAAGATGAGGTGTTTGGCTGGTCAGTGGAGCGCTCAGTGAATTAGGTTTATTTAAAGATGAGGTGTTTGGCTGGTCAGTGGAGCGCTCAGTGAATTAGGTTTATTTAAAGATGAGGTGTTTGTTGAGTCAGTGGAGCGCTCAGTGAATTAGGTTTATTTAAAGATGAGGTGTTTGCTGGTCAGTGGAGCGCTCAGTGAATTAGGTTTATTTAAAGATGAGGTGTTTGTTGGTCAGTGGAGCGCTCAGTGAATTAGGTTTATTTAAAGATGAGGTGTTTGCTGGTCAGTGGAGCGCTCAGTGAATTAGGTTTATTTAAAGATGAGGTGTGGAGTCAGTGGAGCGCTCAGTGAATTAGGTTTATTTAAAGATGAGGTGTTTGTTGAGTCAGTGGAGCGCTCAGTGAATTAGGTTTATTTAAAGATGAGGTGTTTGGTCAGTGGAGCGTCAGTGAATTAGTGGAGCGCTCAGTGAATTAGGTTTATTTAAAGATGAGGTGTTTGTTGGTCAGTGGAGCGCTCAGTGAATTAGGTTTATTTAAAGATGAGGTGTTTGCTTGAGTCAGTGGAGCGCTCAGTGAATTAGGTTTATTTAAAGATGAGGTGTTTGTTGGTCAGTGGAGCGCTCAGTGAATTAGGTTTATTTAAAGATGAGGTGTTTGTTGTGTCAGTGGAGGCTCAGTGAATTAGGTTTATTTAAAGATGAGGTGTTTGGCTGGCTCAGTGAATTAGGTTTATTTAAAGATGAGGTGTTTGGCTGGTCAGTGGAGCGCTCAGTGAATTAGGTTTATTTAAAGATGAGGTGTTTGGCTGGTCAGTGGAGCGCTCAGTGAATTAGGTTTATTTAAAGATGAGGTGTTTGGCTGGTCAGTGGAGTGCTCAGTGAATTAGGTTTATTTAAAGATGAGGTGTTTGTTGTGTCAGTGGAGCGCTCAGTGAATTAGGTTTATTTAAAGATGAGGTGTTTGGCTGGTCAGTGGAGCGCTCAGTGAATTAGGTTTATTTAAAGATGAGGTGTTTGGCTGGTCAGTGGAGCGCTCAGTGAATTAGGTTTATTTAAAGATGAGGTGTTTGGCTGGTCAGTGGAGCGCTCAGTGAATTAGGTTTATTTAAAGATGAGGTGTTTGTTGGTCAGTGGAGCGCTCAGTGAATTAGGTTTATTTAAAGATGAGGTGTTTGTTGAGTCAGTGGAGCGCTCAGTGAATTAGGTTTATTTAAAGATGAGGTGTTTGGCTGGTCAGTGGAGCGCTCAGTGAATTAGGTTTATTTAAAGATGAGGTGTTTGTTGGTCAGTGGAGCGCTCAGTGAATTAGGTTTATTTAAAGATGAGGTGTTTGTTGGTCAGTGGAGCGCTCAGTGAATTAGGTTTATTTAAAGATGAGGTGTTGGTTGGTCAGTGGAGCGCTCAATTAATTTAAAGATGAGGTGGTGAATTAGGTTTATTTAAAGATGATGTGTTTGGTTGGTCAGTGGAGTGCTCAGTGAATTAAGTTTATTTAAAGATGAGGTGTTTGTTGAGTCAGTGGAGCACTCAGTGAATTAGGTTTATTTAAAGATGAGGTGTTTGGCTGGTCAGTGGAGCGCTCAGTGAATTAGGTTTATTTAAAGATGAGGTGTTTGGCTGGTCAGTGGAGCGCTCAGTGAATTAGGTTTATTTAAAGATGAGGTGTTTGTTGAGTCAGTGGAGCACTCAGTGAATTAGGTTTATTTAAAGATGAGGTGTTTGTTGTGTCAATGGAGCGCTCAGTGAATTAGGTTTATTTAAAGATGAGGTGTTTGGCTGGTCAGTGGAGCGCTCAGTGAATTAGGTTTATTTAAAGATGAGGTGTTTGGCTGGTCAGTGGAGCGCTCAGTGAATTAGGTTTATTTAAAGATGAGGTGTTTGTTGGTCAGTGGAGCGCTCAGTGAATTAGGTTTATTTAAAGATGAGGTGTTTGGTTGGTCAGTGGAGCGCTCAGTGAATTAGGTTTATTTAAAGATGAGGTGTTTGTTGAGTCAGTGGAGCGCTCAGTGAATTAGGTTTATTTAAAGATGATGTGTTTGGCTGGTCAGTGGAGCGCTCAGTGAATTAGGTTTATTTAAAGATGAGGTGTTTGGCTGGTCAGTGGAGCGCTCAGTGAATTAGGTTTATTTAAAGATGATCTGTTTGGTTGGTCAGTGGAGCGCTCAGTGAATTAGGTTTATTTAAAGATGAGGTGTTTGTTGTGTCAGTGGAGCGCTCAGTGAATTAGGTTTATTTAAAGATGAGGTGTTTGGCTGGTCAGTGGAGCGCTCAGTGAATTAGGTTTATTTAAAGATGAGGTGTTTGTTGGTCAGTGGAGCGCTCAGTGAATTAGGTTTATTTAAAGATGAGGTGTTTGGCTGGTCAGTGGAGCGCTCAGTGAATTAGGTTTATTTAAAGATGAGGTGTTTTTGTGTCAGTGGAGCGCTCAGTGAATTAGGTTTATTTAAAGATGAGGTGTTTGGCTGGTCAGTGGAGCGCTCAGTGAATTAGGTTTATTTAAAGATGAGGTGTTTGTTGTGTCAGTGGAGCGCTCAGTGAATTAGGTTTATTTAAAGATGAGGTGTTTGGCTGGTCAGTGGAGCGCTCAGTGAATTAGGTTTATTTAAAGATGAGGTGTTTGTTGTGTCAGTGGAGCGCTCAGTGAATTAGGTTTATTTAAAGATGAGGTGTTTGTTGGTCAGTGGAGCGCTCAGTGAATTAGGTTTATTTAAAGATGAGGTGTTTGGCTGTGTCAGTGGAGCGCTCAGTGAATTAGGTTTATTTAAAGATGAGGTGTTTGGCTGGTCAGTGGAGCGCTCAGTGAATTAGGTTTATTTAAAGATGAGGTGTTTGTTGAGTCAGTGGAGCGCTCAGTGAATTAGGTTTATTTAAAGATGAGGTGTTTGGCTGGTCAGTGGAGCGCTCAGTGAATTAGGTTTATTTAAAGATGAGGTGTTTGGCTGGTCAGTGGAGCGCTCAGTGAATTAGGTTTATTTAAAGATGAGGTGTTTGGCTGGTCAGTGGAGCGCTCAGTGAATTAGGTTTATTTAAAGATGAGGTGTTTGTTGGTCAGTGGAGCGCTCAGTGAATTAGGTTTATTTAAAGATGAGGTGTTTGGCTGGTCAGTGGAGCGCTCAGTGAATTAGGTTTATTTAAAGATGAGGTGTTTGGTCAGTGGTCAGTGGAGCGCTCAGTGAATTAGGTTTATTTAAAGATGAGGTGTTTGGCTGGTCAGTGGAGCGCTCAGTGAATTAGGTTTATTTAAAGATGAGGTGTTTGTTGAGTCAGTGGAGCGCTCAGTGAATTAGGTTTATTTAAAGATGAGGTGTTTGGCTGGTTGGAGCGCTCAGTGAATTAGGTTTATTTAAAGATGAGGTGTTTGCTGGTCAGTGGAGCGCTCAGTGAATTAGGTTTATTTAAAGATGAGGTGTTTGTGGAGTGGAGGGCTCAGTGAATTAGGTTTATTTAAAGATGAGGTGTTTGGCTGGTCAGTGGAGCGCTCAGTGAATTAGGTTTATTTAAAGATGAGGTGTTTGTTGTGTCAGTGGAGCGCTCAGTGAATTAGGTTTATTTAAAGATGATGTGTTTGGTTGGTCAGTGGAGCGCTCAGTGAATTAGGTTTATTTAAAGATGAGGTGTTTGTTGTGTCAGTGGAGCGCTCAGTGAATTAGGTTTATTTAAAGATGAGGTGTTTGGCTGGTCAGTGGAGCGCTCAGTGAATTAGGTTTATTTAAAGATGATGTGTTTGGTTGGTCAGTGGAGCGCTCAGTGAATTAGGTTTGTTTAAAGATGAGGTGTTTGGCTGGTCAGTGCAGCGCTCAGTGAATTAGGTTTATTTAAAGATCAGTTCCTTGGCTGGTCAATGGAGCGCTCAGTGAATTAGGTTTATTTAAAGATGAGGTGTTTGGTTGAGGTGTCAGTGGAGCGCTCAGTGAATTAGGTTTATTTAAAGATGAGGTGTTTGGCTGGTCAGTGGAGCGCTCAGTGAATTAGGTTTATTTAAAGATGAGGTGTTTGGTTGGTCAGTGGAGCGCTCAGTGAATTAGGTTTATTTAAAGATGAGGTGTTTGGTTGGTCAGTGGAGCGCTCAGTGAATTAGGTTTATTTAAAGATGAGGTGTTTGGCTGGTCAGTGCAGCGCTCAGTGAGTTAGGTTTATTTAAAGATGAGGTGTGTTTTGGAGCGCTCAGTGAATTAGGTTTATTTAAAGATGAGGTGTTTGTTGAGTCAGTGGAGCGCTCAGTGAATTAGGTTTATTTAAAGATGAGGTGTTTGTTTGGTCAGTGGAGCGCTCAGTGAATTAGGTTTATTTAAAGATGAGGTGTTTGGCTGGTCAGTGGAGCGCTCAGTGAATTAGGTTTATTTAAAGATGAGGTGTTTGTTGGTCAGTGGAGTTGTGTCAGTGGAATTAGGTTTATTTAAAGATGAGGTGTTTGGCTGGTCAGTGGTCAGTGCTCAGTGAATTAGGTTTATTTAAAGATGAGGTGTTTGTTGTGTCAGTGGAGCGCTCAGTGAATTAGGTTTATTTAAAGATGAGGTGTTTGTTGTGTCAGTGGAGCGCTCAGTGAATTAGGTTTATTTAAAGATGAGGTGTTTGGCTGGTCAGTGGAGCGCTCAGTGAATTAGGTTTATTTAAAGATGAGGTGTTTGGCTGGTCAGTGGAGCGCTCAGTGAATTAGGTTTATTTAAAGATGAGGTGTTTGGCTGGTCAGTGGAGCGCTCAGTGAATTAGGTTTATTTAAAGATGAGGTGTTTGTTGGTCAGTGGAGCGCTCAGTGAATTAGGTTTATTTAAAGATGAGGTGTCAGTTAGGTTTATTTAAAGATGAGGTGTTTGTTGGTCAGTGGAGCGCTCAGTGAATTAGGTTTATTTAAAGATGAGGTGTTTGGCTGGTCAGTGGAGCGCTCAGTGAATTAGGTTTATTTAAAGATGAGGTGTTTGGCTGGTCAGTGGAGCGCTCAGTGAATTAGGTTTATTTAAAGATGAGGTGTTTGTTGTGTCAGTGGAGCGCTCAGTGAATTAGGTTTATTTAAAGATGAGGTGTTTGGCTGGTCAGTGGAGCGCTCAGTGAATTAGGTTTATTTAAAGATGAGGTGTTTGTTGTGTCAGTGGAGCGCTCAGTGAATTAGGTTTATTTAAAGATGAGGTGTTTGGCTGGTCAGTGGAGCGCTCAGTGAATTAGGTTTATTTAAAGATGAGGTGTTTGTTGAGTCAGTGGAGCGCTCAGTGAATTAGGTTTATTTAAAGATGAGGTGTTTGGCTGGTCAGTGGAGCGCTCAGTGAATTAGGTTTATTTAAAGATGAGGTGTTTGGCTGGTCAGTGGAGCGCTCAGTGAATTAGGTTTATTTAAAGATGAGGTGTTTGTTGGTCAGTGGAGCACTCAGTGAATTAGGTTTATTTAAAGATGAAGTCAGTGGAGCGCTCAGTGAATTAGGTTTATTTAAAGATGAGGTGTTTGGCTGGTCAGTGGAGCGCTCAGTGAATTAGGTTTATTTAAAGATGAGGTGTTTGTTGGTCAGTGGAGCTCAGTGAATTAGGTTTATTTAAAGATGAGGTGTTTGGTTGAGTCAGTGGAGCGCTCAGTGAATTAGGTTTATTTAAAGATGAGGTGTTTGTTGTGTCAGTGGAGCGCTCAGTGAATTAGGTTTATTTAAAGATGAGGTGTTTGTTGTGTCAGTGGAGCGCTCAGTGAATTAGGTTTATTTAAAGATGAGGTGTTTGGCTGGTCAGTGGAGCGCTCAGTGAATTAGGTTTATTTAAAGATGAGGTGTTTGTTGGTCAGTGGAGCGCTCAGTGAATTAGGTTTATTTAAAGATGAGGTGTTTGGCTGGTCAGTGGAGCGCTCAGTGAATTAGGTTTATTTAAAGATGAGGTGTTTGGCTGGTCAGTGGAGCGCTCAGTGAATTAGGTTTATTTAAAGATGAGGTGTTTGTTTTGCTTGTTTGTCAGTGGAGCGCTCAGTGAATTAGGTTTATTTAAAGATGAGGTGTTTGGCTGGTCAGTGGAGCGCTCAGTGAATTAGGTTTATTTAAAGATGAGGTGTTTGGTTGGTCAGTGGAGCGCTCAGTGAATTAGGTTTATTTAAAGATGAGGTGTTTGGCTGGTCAGTGGAGCGCTCAGTGAATTAGGTTTATTTAAAGATGAGGTGTTTGGCTGGTCAGTGGAGCGCTCAGTGAATTAGGTTTATTTAAAGATGAGGTGTTTGGCTGGTCAGTGGAGCGCTCAGTGAATTAGGTTTATTTAAAGATGAGGTGTTTGGCTGGTCAGTGGAGCGCTCAGTGAATTAGGTTTATTTAAAGATGAGGTGTTTGTTGGTCAGTGGAGCGCTCAGTGAATTAGGTTTATTTAAAGATGAGTTGGTCAGTGGAGCGCTCAGTGAATTAGGTTTATTTAAAGATGAGGTGTTTGGCTGGTCAGTGGAGCGCTCAGTGAATTAGGTTTATTTAAAGATGAGGTGTTTGTTGTGTCAGTGGAGCGCTCAGTGAATTAGGTTTATTTAAAGATGAGGTGTTTGGCTGGTCAGTGGAGCGCTCAGTGAATTAGGTTTATTTAAAGATGAGGTGTTTGGTTGGTCAGTGGAGCGCTCAGTGAATTAGGTTTATTTAAAGATGAGGTGTTTGTTGTGTCAGTGGAGCGCTCAGTGAATTAGGTTTATTTAAAGATGAGGTGTTTGGCTGGTCAGTGGAGCGCTCAGTGAATTAGGTTTATTTAAAGATGAGGTGTTTGGTTGTGTCAGTGGAGCGCTCAGTGAATTAGGTTTATTTAAAGATGAGGTGTTTGGTGTCAGTGGAGCGCTCAGTGAATTAGGTTTATTTAAAGATTGTCAGTGGAGCGCTCAGTGAATTAGGTTTATTTAAAGATGAGGTGTTTGTTGGTCAGTGGAGCGATCCTCAGTGAATTAGGTTTATTTAAAGATGAGGTGTTTGTTGAGTCAGTGGAGCGCTCAGTGAATTAGGTTTATTTAAAGATGAGGTGTTTGGCTGGTCAGTGGAGCGCTCAGTGAATTAGGTTTATTTAAAGATGAGGTGTTTGGCTGGTCAGTGGAGCGCTCAGTGAATTAGGTTTATTTAAAGATGAGGTGTTTGGCTGGTCAGTGGAGCGCTCAGTGAATTAGGTTTATTTAAAGATGAGGTGTTTGGCTGGTCAGTGGAGCGCTCAGTGAATTAGGTTTATTTAAAGATGAGGTGTTTGCTGGTCAGTGGAGCGCTCAGTGAATTAGGTTTATTTAAAGATGAGGTGTTTGTTGGTCAGTGGAGCGCTCAGTGAATTAGGTTTATTTAAAGATGAGGTGTTTGGTTGGTCAGTGGAGCGCTCAGTGAATTAGGTTTATTTAAAGATGAGGTGTTTGTTTGTCAGTGGAGCGCTCAGTGAATTAGGTTTATTTAAAGATGAGGTGTTTATTTAAAGATGAGGTGTTTGGCTGGTCAGTGGAGCGCTCAGTGAATTAGGTTTATTTAAAGATGAGGTGTTTGGTTGGTCAGTGGAGCGCTCAGTGAATTAGGTTTATTTAAAGATGAGGTGTTTGTTGGTCAGTGGAGCGCTCAGTGAATTAGGTTTATTTAAAGATGAGGTGTTTGTTGTGTCAGTGGAGCGCTCAGTGAATTAGGTTTATTTAAAGATGAGGTGTTTGTTCAGTCAGTGGAGCGCTCAGTGAATTAGGTTTATTTGATGAGCTGGTCAGTGGAGCGCTCAGTGAATTAGGTATATTTAAAGATGAGGTGTTTGTTGTGTCAGTGGAGCGCTCAGTGAATTAGGTTTATTTAAAGATGAGGTGTTTGTTGGTCAGTGGAGCGCTCAGTGAATTAGGTTTATTTAAAGATGAGGTGTTTGGCTGGTCAGTGGAGCGCTCAGTGAATTAGGTTTATTTAAAGATGAGGTGTTTGTTGTGTCAGTGGAGCGCTCAGTGAATTAGGTTTATTTAAAGATGAGGTGTTTGGCTGGTCAGTGGAGCGCTCAGTGAATTAGGTTTATTTAAAGATGAGGTGTTTGTTGTGTCAGTGGAGCGCTCAGTGAATTAGGTTTATTTAAAGATGAGGTGTTTGGCTGGTCAGTGGAGCGCTCAGTGAATTAGGTTTATTTAAAGATGAGGTGTTTGTTGTGTCAGTGGAGCGCTCAGTGAATTAGGTTTATTTAAAGATGAGGTGTTTGGCTGGTCAGTGGAGCGCTCAGTGAATTAGGTTTATTTAAAGATGAGGTGTTTGTTGTGTCAGTGGAGCGCTCAGTGAATTAGGTTTATTTAAAGATGAGGTGTTTGTTGTGTCAGTGGAGCGCTCAGTGAATTAGGTTTATTTAAAGATGAGGTGTTTGGCTGGTCAGTGGAGCGCTCAGTGAATTAGGTTTATTTAAAGATGAGGTGTTTGGCTGGTCAGTGGAGCGCTCAGTGAATTAGGTTTATTTAAAGATGAGGTGTTTGGTTGGTCAGTGGAGCGCTCAGTGAATTAGGTTTATTTAAAGATGAGGTGTTTGGCTGGTCAGTGGAGCGCTCAGTGAATTAGGTTTATTTAAAGATGAGGTGTTTGGCTGGTCAGTGGAGCGCTCAGTGAATTAGGTTTATTTAAAGATGAGGTGTTTGGCTGGTCAGTGGAGCGCTCAGTGAATTAGGTTTATTTAAAGATGAGGTGTTTGGCTGGTCAGTGGAGCGCTCAGTGAATTAGGTTTATTTAAAGATGAGGTGTTTGTTGGTCAGTGGAGCGCTCAGTGAATTAGGTTTATTTAAAGATGAGGTGTTTGGCTGGTCAGTGGAGCGCTCAGTGAATTAGGTTTATTTAAAGATGAGGTGTTTGTTGAGTCAGTGGAGCGCTCAGTGAATTAGGTTTATTTAAAGATGAGGTGTTTGTTGTGTCAGTGGAGCGCTCAGTGAATTAGGTTTATTTAAAGATGAGGTGTTTGGCTGGTCAGTGGAGCGCTCAGTGAATTAGGTTTATTTAAAGATGAGGTGTTTGGCTGGTCAGTGGAGCGCTCAGTGAATTAGGTTTATTTAAAGATGAGGTGTTTGTTGTGTCAGTGGAGCGCTCAGTGAATTAGGTTTATTTAAAGATGAGGTGTTTGTTGGTCAGTGGAGCGCTCAGTGAATTAGGTTTATTTAAAGATGAGGTGTTTGTTGTGTCAGTGGAGCGCTCAGTGAATTAGGTTTATTTAAAGATGAGGTGTTTGGCTGGTCAGTGGAGCGCTCAGTGAATTAGGTTTATTTAAAGATGAGGTGTTTGGCTGGTCAGTGGAGCGCTCAGTGAATTAGGTTTATTTAAAGATGAGGTGTTTGGTTGGTCAGTGGAGCGCTCAGTGAATTAGGTTTATTTAAAGATGAGGTGTTTGTTGGTCAGTGGAGCGCTCAGTGAATTAGGTTTATTTAAAGATGAGGTGTTTGTTGGTCAGTGGAGCGCTCAGTGAATTAATTTAAAGATGAGTCAGTGGAGCGCTCAGTGAATTAGGTTTATTTAAAGATGAGGTGTTTGGCTGGTCAGTGGAGCGCTCAGTGAATTAGGTTTATTTAAAGATGAGGTGTTTGTTGTGTCAGTGGAGCGCTCAGTGAATTAGGTTTATTTAAAGATGAGGTGTTTGTTGAGTCAGTGGAGCGCTCAGTGAATTAGGTTTATTTAAAGATGAGGTGTTTGTTGGTCAGTGGAGCGCTCAGTGAATTAGGTTTATTTAAAGATGAGGTGTTTGGCTGGTCAGTGGAGCGCTCAGTGAATTAGGTTTATTTAAAGATGAGGTGTTTGTTGGTCAGTGGAGCGCTCAGTGAATTAGGTTTATTTAAAGATGATGTGTTTGGCTGGTCAGTGGAGCGCTCAGTGAATTAGGTTTATTTAAAGATGAGGTGTTTGTTGTGTCAGTGGAGCGCTCAGTGAATTAGATTTATTTAAAGATGAGGTGTTTGTTGAGTCAGTGGAGCGCTCAGTGAATTAGGTTTATTTAAAGATGAGGTGTTTGGCTGGTCAGTGGAGCGTTCAGTGAATTAGGTTTATTTAAAGATGAGGTGTTTGGTTGGTCAGTGGAGCGCTCAGTGAATTAGGTTTATTTAAAGATGAGGTGTTTGGCTGGTCAGTGGAGCGCTCAGTGAATTAGGTTTATTTAAAGATGAGGTGTTTGTTGAGTCAGTGGAGCACTCAGTGAATTAGGTTTATTTAAAGATGAGGTGTTTGGCTGGTCAGTGGAGCGCTCAGTGAATTAGGTTTATTTAAAGATGAGGTGTTTGGCTGGTCAGTGGAGCGCTCAGTGAATTAGGTTTATTTAAAGATGAGGTGTTTGTTTTGTCAGTGGAGCGCTCAGTGAATTATGTTTATTTAAAGATGAGGTGATTGTTGTGTCAGTGGAGCGCTCAGTGAATTAGGTTTATTTAAAGATGAGGTGTTTGTTGTGTCAGTGGAGCGCTCAGTGAATTAGGTTTATTTAAAGATGAGGTGTTTGGCTGGTCAGTGGAGCGCTCAGTGAATTAGGTTTATTTAAAGATCAGTTGTTTTGTTGGTCAGTGGAGCGCTCAGTGAATTAGGTTTATTTAAAGATGAGGTGTTTGGCTGGTCAGTGGAGCGCTCAGTGAATTAGGTTTATTTAAAGATGAGGTGTTTGTTGTGTCAGTGGAGCGCTCAGTGAATTAGGTTTATTTAAAGATGAGGTGTTTGGCTGGTCAGTGGAGCGCTCAGTGAATTAGGTTTATTTAAAGATGAGGTGTTTGTTGAGTCAGTGGAGCGCTCAGTGAATTAGGTTTATTTAAAGATGAGGTGTTTGTTGAGTCAGTGGAGCGCTCAGTGAATTAGGTTTATTTAAAGATGAGGTGTTTGTTGCTGGTCAGTGGAGCGCTCAGTGAATTAGGTTTATTTAAAGATGAGGTGTTTGTTGTGTCAGTGGAGCGCTCAGTGAATTAGGTTTATTTAAAGATGAGGTGTTTGGCTGGTCAGTGGAGCGCTCAGTGAATTAGGTTTATTTAAAGATGAGGTGTTTGGTTGCTCAGTGGAGCGCTCAGTGAAGTTTATTTAAAGATGAGTCAGTGGAGCGCTCAGTGAATTAGGTTTATTTAAAGATGAGGTGTTTGGCTGGTCAGTGGAGTGCTCAGTGAATTAGGTTTATTTAAAGATGAGGTGTTTGTTTGGTCAGTGGAGCGCTCAGTGAATTAGGTTTATTTAAAGATGAGGTGTTTGGCTGGTCAGTGGAGCGCTCAGTGAATTAGGTTTATTTAAAGATGAGGTGTTTGTTGAGTCAGTGGAGCGCTCAGTGAATTAGGTTTATTTAAAGATGAGGTGTTTGGCTGGTCAGTGGAGCGCTCAGTGAATTAGGTTTATTTAAAGATGAGGTGTTTGTTGTGTCAGTGGAGCGCTCAGTGAATTAGGTTTATTTAAAGATGAGGTGTTTGTTGGTCAGTGGAGCGCTCAGTGAATTAGGTTTATTTAAAGATGAGGTGTTTGGCTGGTCAGTGGAGCGCTCAGTGAATTAGGTTTATTTAAAGATGAGGTGTTTGGCTGGTCAGTGGAGCGCTCAGTGAATTAGGTTTATTTAAAGATGAGGTGTTTGTTGTGTCAGTGGAGCGCTCAGTGAATTAGGTTTATTTAAAGATGAGGTGTTTGGCTGGTCAGTGGAGCGCTCAGTGAATTAGGTTTATTTAAAGATGAGGTGTTTGGCTGGTCAGTGGAGCGCTCAGTGAATTAGGTTTATTTAAAGATGAGGTGTTTGGCTGGTCAGTGGAGCGCTCAGTGAATTAGGTTTATTTAAAGATGAGGTGTTTGGCTGGTCAGTGGAGCGCTCAGTGAATTAGGTTTATTTAAAGATGAGGTGTTTGTTGGTCAGTGGAGCGCTCAGTGAATTAGGTTTATTTAAAGATGAGGTGTTTGGCTGGTCAGTGGAGCGCTCAGTGAATTAGGTTTATTTAAAGATGAGGTGTTTGTTGTGTCAGTGGAGCGCTCAGTGAATTAGGTTTATTTAAAGATGAGGTGTTTGGCTGGTCAGTGGAGCGCTCAGTGAATTAGGTTTATTTAAAGATGAGGTGTTTGGCTGGTCAGTGGAGCGCTCAGTGAATTAGGTTTATTTAAAGATGAGGTGTTTGGTTGAGTCAGTGGAGCGCTCAGTGAATTAGGTTTATTTAAAGATGAGGTGGTGAGGTGTCAGTGGAGCGCTCAGTGAATTAGGTTTATTTAAAGATGAGGTGTTTGTGTCAGTGGAGCGCTCAGTGAATTAGGTTTATTTAAAGATGAGGTGTTTGTTGTGTCAGTGGAGCGCTCAGTGAATTAGGTTTATTTAAAGATGAGGTGTTTGGCTGGTCAGTGGAGCGCTCAGTGAATTAGGTTTATTTAAAGATGAGGTGTTTGTTGTACTCAGTCAGTGGAGCGCTCAGTGTTCATAAAGATTAAAGATGAGGTGTTTGTTGAGTCAGTGGAGCGCTCAGTGAATTAGGTTTATTTAAAGATGAGGATGTCAGTAAATACAAGAAAATGCATAATACATTAAATACAGTGGAATGTAGGTTTTTGCATCATACATTGAAATAGTACACTAAATACAGTGGAAAGTGCTTCATACAGGATAGTAACATAATATATGAAATAGTAGCAGCAGCTCATAGCAGATGTCAGGCTTTAGGAACTTGGAAAGCAAAAGAGAACAATAGGGTTGTGGCAGGCTGGCGAGTGGATAGAGGCCCAGAGACAGACTGCAAAAAAATAACTATTTTATTATAAATAAACAAAAATAAAGTGCACAAGGGCAAAATAACAGATACTCAAACACAAATAAAGCAAAAACAAAACTCACAAAAAGAAAGTTTCCAGGCTGGGCAATGCCTTCACTGGATTTAGAAAATTCAAAAACCACAAAACAAACACCAACCTGCTTCCTCAGCTCCCTCTCTCAAATGAGAAGCAGAGGCCTCCTTTTATATCAGGTGGCTGGGCGCTGATTGATCGTTAATCAACCTAATCAACTAATCAACCCCAGCCACCTGAACATAATAAACCCAGGCAGGTAGGGGAAGTTAACCCCATCCCTGCCAATTTAAAGGGCAGAGCTTTGCTCTGCCACAAGGGTCTTGAGAGTTTTTCTGCAACAGCGTATAGATCACTTTGATGTGTCTATATGCGTATGCAGTGTGTGTATGTTTGTATGTGCTTGTGTGCACGTGTGTGTGCGTATGCAGTGTGTATGTGTGCATATGTAGTGTGTGTGTGCGTGTGTGTGCGTATGCACTGAGTGTGTGTGCTTGTGTGCATATGTAGTGTGTGTGCATATGCAGTGAGTGTCTGTGTGTATGTAATGAGTTTGTATAGGCAGTGAGTGAGTGCATGTTTGTGTGTGTGTTTATGTGTGTGCGTATGCAATGAGTGTGTGTGTGTGTGTTTGTGTGTATGTAGTGAATGAGTGTGTGTGACTCTGTGTGCGTATGCAGTGAATGTGTGTCTATGTGTGTGTGTCTCTGTGTGTGTGCGCATATGCAGTGAGTGAGTGTGTGTGTTTGTGTGTGTATGTTTGTGGTGTGTGTATGCAGTGAGTGAGTATGTGTGTGCGTGTTGTGGTGGTGTGTGTGTGTGTGTGTGTGTGTGTGTGTGTGTGCATGAGAAGTGTGTGTGTGTGTGTGTGTGTGCGTGTATGCAGTGAGTGAGTGTGTGTGTGTGTGTGTGTGTGTGTGTGTGGTGTGTGTATGCAGTGAGTGAGTATGTGTGTGC
>NW_024474810.1:0-1096 GCF_017654505.1 Polyodon spathula
GCGTGTTGTGTGGCGAGTGTATGCGTGAGTGAGTGTGTGTATGCAGTGAGTGTATGTGTGTGCGTATGCATTGAGTGTGAGCGTGTGTGTGCGTATGCAGTGAGTGAGTGTGTGTGTGTATGCAGTGAGTGACTGTGTGTGCTTATGCAGTAGATGTGTGTGTGAGTGTGTGTGTGTGTCTGCATGTGTGTGTCTGCGTATGCAGTGAGTGAGTGTGTGTACGTTTGTGCGTGTGTGTATGCAGTGACTGAGTGTGTGTTTGTGTATGTGTGTATACAGTGAGTTAGTGTGTGAGCGTGTGTGCACGTGTGTGTGAGTGTGTGTGTGTGGTGTGTGTGTGTATGGAGTGAGCAAGTGTGTGTGGTGTGTGTGTGTGTGGTGTTTGTGTATGGATTGAGCGAGTGAGCGAGTGTGTGTAGTGTGTGTGCGTCGGCAGTGTGTATGGAGTGAGCGAGTGTGTGTAGTGTGTGTGCGTCGGCAGTGTGTAGTGTGTCTGTGTACATTTGCAGGGACTCCTTTCACAATGATTTTCCAACTGAGTGACTCTGACAGAAGCTGCCTCTTTAGCTCTTTGCTGTCAGACAGTGATGGATGTGCTCTTCATCTCTTCACTCTGTACCTCATGTGGTGGCACTTTCATTGCCACTCTCATAAAGAGTGACATTTCCTGTGGAAGACACTGTGGGAGCAGCGCTTGGGAGCTTTCATAGTGACTGTCTGACACAGTGAAACAGGAGCCAGACTCTGTTTTCTTTTGGGAGAATGTCAGTTTTGTGCTGTGAGTTTCTCCGTCTCTACAGCTCCTGCTGGAGTCTGTTTAATTAGTATTGAATTGAGGAAGTGTTGGGCTGAGCAGACTGGATCACAGAGGTCAGTGTGAACTCTGCTCTCTGAAGAGGAGAATGAGCTCTTGATGTGAGAACCATGCTGTCTCATTTATAGATCTTTCAATAGCCTCACACTGGACACAATGCATTCTCAAAAGTGTTTTCTAATTACATGTCTGAACTATTTTCATTTGTATCGGCAGAGAATATCTTTTTATACACTGAGAGTCTACTGGACACTCCAAGAGAACACACACACGCACACAGGG
>NW_024474811.1:0-1359 GCF_017654505.1 Polyodon spathula
AAATAGAGCTGTCTTTTAAATGTCTCAAATGGATGAACAGCTCTCTTTATTATTAGTAATGCATTATAAAAAGTAATCAATTGAATGTGTGAATGGGGGTGTTATTTGGTCGCCCCCCTGTGTTTAATTTAGGGGAGCCTGCATATTTTGATAGGCACCCTATCACACCGTATTCTGATCGTGAGATGGCTTATATTGCTTTGTGCAGCACAAAGGACTATCTGCTAGAAAGGAATGTCCGTTAGAAAGGAATATCTGTTAGAAAGGACTATCCATTAGAAAGGCATTTCCGTAAGAAAGGAATATCCGTTAGAAAGGAATATCCGTTAGAAAGGCATTTCCGTTAGAAAGGAATATCCGTAAGAAAGGAATATCCGTTAGAAAGGAATATCCGTTAGAAAGGCATTTCCGTTAGAAAGGAATATCCGTTAGAAAGGGATTTCCGTTAGAAAGTGTCTTCGGGACATCAGATGATACTTAAGGGTTATGGTCAGGGTTAAGGTTAGGGTCAGGGTCAGGGTCAGGGTTAGGGTCAGGGTTGTGCCCAGTTCTGGAATTGAAAGGTGGGAGTGCTTGGCAAATGCACTGAAATCATCTGATGTCCTGAGGACACTTTCTAGTGGATTTTCCTTTCTGCTGCATCGCTCTCCATCAGTCGAAATCGTCCCCTCCCCATAGAGGTGATGTCAGCACACTGTCCTTCCCATTGCCTCCCCACCCCTCCGTGCTGTAACATCGCTCCCCAGTGGAAAGGAGTGTGTTTACTGAGTGAGACATGCTTACTGTATGACTGTCACTGTGATATCCCGAGACAGGAGGAGTCAGTGTCTGCAGGGCAGCCTCTGCCTGGATCCAGCATTCAAACTGCATTGTGGATAGAGATGGGAATGTACAGCCACTGTGATTCACAGGGATGTAAATGCATAGCAGTTTGATCAATTCCTCATTTACTATGAGTTCAGTAAGCTACACCTGAGCCTGTTATCTGTACACGCATCAGGCTCATAGTAAAGCCTGGAATGGGTGAAAGTGCTGTGCTGTAGGAGTCTTGTTAGCACCCTTGCCACAGTCAGGGCTCTCTCCCAGGCATGTGCAGCTGTGCTGAGTCTCTCTGTGTTTCAGATTCCCTCGTGGAGACAGCAGGAAGAACAGCCCCAGCCATGGAAGAGGAGCAGAGTGGAGAGGTGAGTGCGAGGGCAGCGCTGACCTTGGGGGGGCGCTCAGGAGACCAGGTGTAAAGTGGCTCATTCTCCTGCCAGAATTGCACTTTTCTGGCACAGTAACTTGTGAATGGTCTTAAGCAGGGTCTGTAAGTGCACAGTGTCATGAAGGATGGTTTTGCACACAAAGTAACCTCCT
>NW_024474812.1:0-7000 GCF_017654505.1 Polyodon spathula
GGAACGACTCGCCATCTGATTTGTCAGGAAGGTGCTGTTTCTTTGTGTGTGTGAGTCTTGTACAGCAGAACCTGTCTGTCTCACTGTCTCCTGTCCTCCCTGTCTAATGGAACTGTCTCGATCCCTTTTTCTGCAGGACCTGCCTTGTTGTCCAGCTTCCCCGGCATTGTCACAAGAGGAGAGTCACAGCCTCCCTGCCCTCCCGCAGAACCTCTGTGAGTAACGCTGAGTGTGTGTGTGTTTGTGTGTTAGTGAGTGTGAGCCAGGCTCTGGTGTGTGTGTGTGTGTTACTGAGTGTGAGCAAGGCTCTGGTGTGTGTGTGTGTGTGTGTGTGTTACTGAGTGTGAGCGTTAGGCTTCTGTCCTTGTGACATCAGATGATACTTAATGGGAGGGTGTGTGTGTGTGTGTGTGTGTTTGTGTGTGTGTGTGTGTTACTGAGTGTGAGCGAGGCTCTGGTGTGTGTGTGTGTGTGTGTGTGTTACTGAGTTTGAGCGAGGCTCTGGTGTGTGTGTTACAGTGTGCGCGAGGCTCTGTTGTGTGTTTGTGTGTGTTACTGAGTATGAGCGAGGCTCTGGTGTGTGTATGTGTGTTACTGAGTTTGAGCGAGGCGCTGGTGTGTGTGTTACAGTGTGCGCGAGGCTCTGTTGTGTGTCTGTGTGTGTGTGTGTTACTGAGTGTGAGCGAGGCTCTGGTGTGTGTTTGTGTGTTACAGTGTGCGCGAGGCTCTGTTGTGTGTGTGTGTGTGTGTGTGTTACTGAGTGTGCGCGAGGCTCTGGTGCGTGTGTTACAGTGTGTGCGAGGTTCTGTGTGTGTGTGTGTTACTGAGTGTGAGCGAGGCTCTGGTGTGTGTTTGTGTGTGTTACAGTGTGCGCGAGGTTCTGTTGTGTGTTTGTGTGTGTTACTGTGAGAGGCTCTGGTGCGTGTGTTACAGTGTGTGCGAGGTTCTGTTGTGTGTGTGTTACTGAGTGTGAGCGAGGCTCTGGTGTGTGTTTGTGTGTGTTACAGTGTGCGCGAGGTTCTGTTGTGTGTTTGTGTGTGTTACTGTGAGAGGCTCTGGTGTGTGTGTTACAGTGTGAGCGGGGTTGTGTTGTGTGTTTGTGTGTGTTACAGTGTGCGCGAGGTTCTGTTGTGTGTTTGTGTGTGTTACTGTGAGAGGCGCTGATGTGTGTTTGTGTGTGTTACTGTGAGAGGCTCTGGTGTGTGTGTTACTGAGTGTGAGCGAGGCTTGTGTGTGTGTTCCTGAGTGTGAGCGAGGCGCTGGTGTGTGTCTGTGTGTGTTACTGAGTGTGAGCGAGGCTTGTGGGGTGTGTTTTACTGTGTGCACAACTGACACCACTCTGTTGTCGGGTGTGTTTACGAGGTTGTGAGCCGCACCGGGTGTGTTAATAGGTTGTGTGGGGGTGTTACTAGGTTAGTGGTGGTGAGCCAATCCCTGTGTTTGTTTGTTTGTTAATCACCAAGTGGTTGGGTGTTTGTGTTTATTCACTGGTGTGGGGGTGTGTGTTTGTTAATGGAGGTTAGTGGTGGGTGTTTGTGGTTTGTTTGCACTGGTGTGTAGTTGTTACTAGGTTAGTGGTGGGTGTTTGTTTGTTAATAGGTTAGTGGTGGGTGTTGTTAATGTTTGTTAATGGGTTTGTGGTGGGTGTTTGTTTGTTAATAGGTTAGTGGTGTGTGTTTGTTTGTTAATGGGTTAGTGGTGGGTGTTTGTTTGTTAATAGGTTAGTGGTGGGTGTTTGTTTGTTAATAGGTTAGTGGTGGGTGTTTGTTTGTTAATGGGTTAGTGGTGGGTGTTTGTTTGTTAATGGGTTAGTGGTGTGTGTTTGTTTGTTAGTGGGTTAGTGGTGTGTGTTTGTTTGTTAATGGGTTAGTGGTGGGTGTTTGTTTGTTAATGGGTTAGTGGTGGGTGTTTGTTTGTTAATGGGTTAGTGGTGTGTGTTTGTTTGTTAATGGGTTAGTGGTGTGTGTTTGTTTGTTAATGGGTTAGTGGTGTGTGTTTGTTTGTTAATGGGTTAGTGGTGTGTGTTTGTTTGTTAATGGGTTAGTGGTGGGTGTTTGTTTGTTAATAGGTTAGTGGTGTGTGTTTGTTTGTTAATAGGTTAGTGGTGTGTGTTTGTTTGTTAATGGGTTAGTGGTGGGTGCTTGTTTGTTAATGGGTTAGTGGTGTGTTGTTTGTTTTGTACTAGGGTAGTGGTGTGTTTGTTTGTTAATGGTTAGTGGTGGGTGTTTGTTTGTTAATGGGTTAGTGGTGGGTGTTTGTTTGTTAATAGGTTAGTGGTGGGTGTTTGTTTGTTAATAGGTTAGTGGTGGGTGTTTGTTTGTTAATGGGTTAGTGGTGGGTGTTTGTTTGTTAATGGGTTAGTGGTGGGTGTTTGTTTGTTAATAGGTTAGTGGTGGGTGTTTGTTTGTTAATGGGTTAGTGGTGGGTGTTTGTTTGTTAATGGGTTAGTGGTGTGTGTTTGTTTGTTAATGGGTTAGTGGTGTGTGTTTGTTTGTTAATGGGTTAGTGGTGGGTGTTTGTTTGTTAATAGGTTAGTGGTGGGTGTTTGTTTGTTAATGGGTTAGTGGTGTGTGTTTGTTTGTTAATGGGTTAGTGGTGTGTGTTTGTTTGTTAATGGGTTAGTGGTGTGTGTTTGTTTGTTAATGGGTTAGTGGTGTGTGTTTGTTTGTTAGTGGGTTAGTGGTGTGTGTTTGTTTGTTAATGGGTTAGTGGTGTGTGTTTGTTTGTTAATGGGTTAGTGGTGTGTGTTTGTTTGTTAATAGGTTAGTGGTGGGTGTTTGTTTGTTAATAGGTTAGTGGTGGGTGTTTGTTTGTTAATAGGTTAGTGGTGTGTGTTTGTTTGTTAATAGGTTAGTGGTGTGTGTTTGTTTGTTAATGGGTTAGTGGTGTGTGTTTGTTTGTTAATGGGTTAGTGGTGGGTGTTTGTTTGTTAATGGGTTAGTGGTGTGTGTTTGTTGTTAATGGTTAGTGGTGTTGTTTGTTAATAGGTTAGTGGTGGTGTTTGTTTGTTAATGGGTTAGTGGTGTGTGTTTTGTTTGTTAATAGGGTTAGTGGTGGGTGTTTGTTTGTTAATAGGTTAGTACCCAATGTTTTGTTTGTTAATAGGGTTTAGTGGTGGGTGTTTGTTTTGTTAACAGGTTAATGGTGGGTGGTGTTTTTGTTTTGTTAATGGGTTAGTGGTGGGTGTTTTTGTTTGTTAATGGGTAGTGGTGGGTGTTTTGTTTGTTAACAAGGTTAGTGGTGTGTGTTTGTTTGTTAATGGGTTAGTGGTGGGTGTTTGTTTGTTAATGGGTTAGTGGTGGGTGTTTGTTTGTTAATAGGTTAGTGGTGGGTGTTTGTTTGTTAATAGGTTAGTGGTGTGTGTTTGTTTGTTAATGGGTTAGTGGTGGGTGTTTGTTTGTTAATGGGTTAGTGGTGGGTGTTTGTTTGTTAATGGGTTAGTGGTGTGTGTTTGTTTGTTAGTGGTGTGTGTTTGTTTGGTGGTTAGTGGTGGGTGTTTGTTTGTTAATGGGTTAGTGGTGGGTGTTTGTTTGTTAATGGGTTAGTGGTGGGTGTTTGTTTGTTAATGGGTTAGTGGTGGGTGTTTGTTTGTTAATGGGTTAGTGGTGTGTGTTTGTTTGTTAATGGGTTAGTGGTGTGTGTTTGTTTGTTAATGGGTTAGTGGTGGGTGTTTGTTTGTTAATGGGTTAGTGGTGGGTGTTTGTTTGTTAATGGGTTAGTGGTGGGTGTTTGTTTGTTAATAGGTTAGTGGTGGGTGTTTGTTTGTTAATAGGTTGGTGGTGGTGGGTGTTTGTTTGTTAATGGGTTAGTGGTGGGTGTTTGGGGGTTCTCGTTGTGTGGGTGTTTGTTTGTTAATCGGTTAGTGGTGGTGTGGTGTTTTGTTGTGTGTTAACGGGGTTAGTGGTGGGTGTTTTGTTTTGTTAACCGGGTTTTGGTGGGTGTGTGTTGTGTTTCACTTGGTTAACTGGTTGTGGTGTGTTTTTTAAACATGGTTGGTGTGTTCATGGGTTTGTTTATGATTGTTGTTAATAGGTTAGTGGTGTGTGTTTGTTTGTTAATGGGTTTAGTGGTGTGTGTTTGTTTTGTTCATGGGTTAGTGGTGTGTGTTTGTTTGTGTAAATGGGTAGTGGTTGTGTTTTGTTTGTTAAATGGGGGTTAGTGGTGTGTGTTTGTTTGTTAATAGTTAGTGGTGGGTGTTTTGTTTGTTTGTTAGTGGGTTAGTGGTGTGTGTTTGTTTGTTAATGGGTTAGTGGTGGGTGTTTGTTTGTTAATGGGTTAGTGGTGTGTGTTTGTTTGTTAATGGGTTAGTGGTGTGTGTTTGTTTGTTAATGGGTTAGTGGTGTGTGTTTGTTTGTTAATAGGTTAGTGGTGTGTGTTTGTTTGTTAATGGGTTAGTGGTGGGTGTTTGTTTGTTAATGGGTTAGTGGTGTGTGTTTGTTTGTTAATAGGTTAGTGGTGTGTGTTTGTTTGTTAATGGGTTAGTGGTGTGTGTTTGTTTGTTAATAGGTTAGTGGTGTGTGTTTGTTTGTTAATGGGTTAGTGGTGTGTGTTTGTTTGTTAATGGGTTTGTAGGGTGGGTGTTTGTTTGTTAATGGGTTAGTGGTGGGTGTTTGTTTGTTAATAGGTTAGTTTGTTTGTTAATGGGTTAGTGTTTGTTTGTGTTAATAGGTTAGTGGTGGTTGTTTTGTTTGTTTAATGGGTTTTGTTGTGGGTGGTTGTTTGTCAGGGTTGTGGTTAGTGGTGTGTGTTTGTTATGTGTAATGGGGTTGTGGATGAAACTTGTTTGTTTTGTTAATGGTTAGTGGTGTGTGTTTTGTTTGTTAATGGGTTAGTGGTGTATGTTTGTTTGTTGATAGGTTAGTGGTGTGTGTTTGTTTGTTAATAGGTTAGTGGTGTGTGCTTGTTTGTTAATGGGTTAGTGGTGTGTGTGTGTTTGTTAATGGGTTAGTGGTGTGTGTTTGTTTGTTAATGGGTTAGTGGTGTGTGTTTGTTTGTTAATAGGTTAGTGGTGTGTGTTTGGAGATCCCGTAATGGGGTCTCATTCAGGAGGGCTGGGGGCTCTCACCCGCCGACACGGGCTCCGTTGCCTGCCTGACCCTGGCGTTTCGGTGGAGGAGTACCTGCTGGCAGTAGGAGAGGTGGTGGGTGGGGTTTGAAAATATTAGGTCAGTTTCAAGAATGAATAAAGCGCTGGTAATATTTTTAGTGGAGGTGTCGCTGGTAAACAAGCTGGTAGAGGAAGGATTTACAGTGAAAGGTGAATTTGTTCAGGTTTCCCCTCTAGTAACCCCGGTTACAAAAGTTATTATTTCTAATGTGCCTCCGTTTTTAAAAAATGAGCCATTAGAAAAGAATTTAGCTCATTATGGTAAACTTGTGTCCCCAATTAAGGGAATCCCGCTGGGTTGTAAAAATAGCAGCGTTAGGCACGTCATGTCATTTAGAAGGCAGGCGTTTGTGTTACTAAAAGATCCAAATCAAGTAATAAATGTAGCCTGGAATTTTAATGTAGAAGGGACAAATTGTGTGGTGTTCGTCAGTTCGGAGACGATGAGGTGTTTTTACTGTGGAGAACAGGGACACCAGAGGAAAGCCTGCCCGAGAAAGGAGGCTAGAGCGGAGACAGGGCAGGATCAGGGCGATGCTGGCGGCGAGGAAGTCGGGGGTGTTGGGGGTGAGCGGGAGGAAGAGTCGGCTCCCCCAGCGCAGCCGCAGAGCGAGCCTGTGCTGACCGAGGAGGAGGCGATCCAGGAGGAAACCGGAGCAGAACCACCAACACCACGACCTCGCACAAAGAGACCCAGCCGCAGCCTGTCACTGACGGGTTCGGAGGATAATACCGCTACTACTGAGAATGGTGAAGAACCATTCAAGGTAGTAGTTAAAAATAAAAGATTTCAACAGAAGGCTGCAGAGCTGCTGGATGGCAGAGGGCAGCCAGTGCAGATTTCCGAACCCGTGCAGACAGGGAGACTGCGGGCTCCAGGCGGGGCGTCAGTCCCTCCCAACGTGGAGGAAGAGAACACAGCGCAGGGTGAGCCGGGCGCGGTGCAAGACTCTCCGCTAGCTGAATCTCAGCCGCCTGAAACAGTGCCGGCTGTGGCAGAGACCGGTGTCGGGGAGTCGGAGGGAGCTGCGGAGGAACGGATTCTCGGGGGCGAGCGAGAGGACAGTGTGGAAGAGATGGAGGGGGAGCTCTCTGACTCCTCGCTTATCTCAGACATCCCTGATAGCCAACCCGTCAGTAAGAAAAAGTTATACACGCTTGAGCAGGTAAATGATTTTATGATAGAAACAAAAGGGAAAAGGGGAGTAGAAATAGAGAGTTTTTTCCCTGATCTAAGGTTATTTCTCCACTCCGCTCACGTTATAACAAGGAAAGCCACAATAGAAGAATTTGATCAGCCAAAACGTTATAGATTAAAAAAAATTGTTCAGAAAATTAAAAAGGATCTTAAAAGTGGTTCAAAATCTCTTGTTTAAAAATGGCTGTGTTTTATGAAACTTCTTTTATTACTTGTTTTAGTCTGTTAGTTTTTTTAGCTATGATGGAAAGGTGCGTTTTTATTTCTTTTAATCTAAACGGCTGCAGACAGTCTTTTAAGAGGGCACAGCTAGTCGAGTTTTTAGAGCAGAAGCAGGCGGGGGTGGTGTTTCTGCAGGAAACGCACTCGGATCAGGAGAATGAGGAGGCGTGGCGAGCGGAGTGGGAGGGGCTGTGCGTGATGAGTCACGGCGCTAGTACTAGTGCAGGAGTAGCCGTGCTTTTTAAACCCAGCCTGGGGGCAGTTTTACTAGATATGGATGAAATCGAGAAAGGGAGGATTTTAAAAGTAAGAGCTAGGCTGTGCAGTACAGTGTATGTTTTTATTAATGTTTATGCCCACAATAGAGGGGGTGGAACGAATTTTATTTTGTTTTAAATTAAACCAAGCTCTTTTTAATATTAATAATAACGATGTGGTGGTACTAGGAGGAGATTTTAATTGTACTGTTAATT
>NW_024474813.1:0-4288 GCF_017654505.1 Polyodon spathula
TTAATATTGATGGAAATAATGATGAACCACACCCTCAGTCCTCCAGAAAGTTGGCTGCAATGTTAGAGTCCAGTGTCCTGGTTGACATGTGGAGATGCCTGCACCCCAGTTCAAGACAGTACACCTGGTCTCAATATCACACAAACTGTGTATAGAACGAAACTAGACTGGTTTTATACTTCTAAAAATGATTTAAATAAATTCATCAAAGCAAGAATCATCCTCAGTAGTCTCTCTGACCACCACTGTCTATTAATTACAGTAATAATTCAATCAGAACCCCACAGAACATCTTACTGGCATTTCAATGTAAAATTATTACAAGATGTAAAGTTTAAGCAACAATTCAAACTTTTTTGGATAATTTGGAAAAAAGAAAAAGCACAATATAAAGATTTAACCACAATATACTATAAATGCAACCAGTCACTGAACACAAGCCGTGGAGGACAATAGACAGCTGTGTTGTATCAGGACTCCTGGTGGGAAAGAACTGCACACCCGGGAGGAAATCAGCAGAGAGGAACTTTATAATAAAGAACTGTGCAACATAGAGGACACTGAGCGGCTGCTCCAGGCGTTACCCAGCCTCAGTGAGAAAGAGAAGATTCAGCTGGACGCACCGCTGACCCACCAGGAGATGACCGCCGCTGTCAAGCAGCTCTCCAGCGGAAAGGTTCCCGGGATCGATGGACTGCCAGCAGAATTTTATAATAATTTCTGGGATATAATGGGGGAGGATTTGCTCCAGGTTCTGAGAGAGAGCCTCAGCCACAAGGAACTGCCTCTTAGCTGCCGTAGGGCAGTGGTTACACTGCTGCCTAAGAAGGGAGACCTTTGTCAGCTTAAGAATTGGAGACCCGTGTCACTTTTATGTTCTGATTTAAAGATTTTATCAAAAACAATCGCTAATAGATTAAAAACAATTATTGGAACTGTGGTACATATGGATCAAACATATTGTATAATGGGTTGCTCTATTTTTGATAACTTGTTTTTTTATTCGAGATTTTTTAACTGTAAGTGATATTTGTGATTTTAATGTAGGAATGGTCTCCCTGGATCAAGAGAAGGCTTTCGACAGAGTCGACCACACCTACCTCTTTCATACACTGGAAGCCTTCGGGTTCGGTTCTGGTTTTGTTTCTTATATTCTGCTTTTATATTCCAACATTTTTAGTATTTTAAAGATCAACAATGGGCTGAGTCAGCCCTTCCCAGTGTGCAGGGGTATAAGGCAGGGCTGTGCCCTGTCTGGTATGCTGTATTCACTGGTTATAGAGCCCCTGCTGCACCTGCTGAGGGTCAGGATAGCTGGATGGACAGTGCCCTCCTCGCCCTCCACACCCTCCTCTGCCACAGTGAAGTGTTGGGGCTGCACCTCGGAACAGAGAACTACATGAAGAAGAACTGGGAGGGTCTGTTGGACAGGGTGAGGGGACGGCTGCAGAGATGGAAGGGACTGCTGGCCCAACTGTCCTTCAAGGGCTGGGTGCTTTTTACTAATAATCTGGTGGCCTCTAGCATGTGGCACAAGCTGGTATGCCTGGACCCACCCTGGGGCCTGGTGAAGGAGATCCAGAGAGTGTTGCTGGAGTTCTTTTGGAGCGGGAGACACAGTTTGAGGCCGGCAGTCCTGTACCTCCCTAGTGATGATGGGGGGCAGGGGCTGGTCAGCATTTTCAGCATGGTGGCAGCCTTCAGACTGCAGGCAGTTCAGAGACTCCTGTACACTGAGGAGGAGGCTCATTGGAAGAGGCTGGCCTGTTTCCTTCTCAATAGAGTTGGGGGGCTGGGGTTAGGAAAACACCTGTTTTTAATTGAGAACACCAGTTTTTATAAAGCAGGGCTTCCTCCTTTTTATCAAAGTATTTTAAAAGCCTGGCAGCTGGTGAGGGTGGAAAGGGATGTGGAGTCCTTGACAGGGCAGGACCTGTTTGAGGAGCCCCTATTTTTTAATCCACTCTTTCCAGTTAAGTTCCTCCAGTCGATGATGCTCTGTGCCAGTTTTTTAAAAGCAGGTGTAACCAGGATGGTCCACCTGTTAAACCTTGAGCTCTCCTGCTGGCTAACTGCCTCCCAGCTAACTGCACAGCTAGGCTGGCACTCAGAGAGGCTTGCAGAAAGACTGATGGGTGAGTTGAGGGGCTGCCTCTCCCCGCGGCTCAAGGCAGTCCTGAGGGAGGTGTTGTCCAGAGGCACAGAGCAGAGACAACTTTCCTTATTTCCAGGGATGATCGTTTCACCAGCAGTAGGTGAGGAAGGTGAGGGGGGTGGAGAGAATGGAGGGACTTTGCTTAAATTGCAGAATGTGGAGGAAATTATCTTTCACACAATGAATGGAAAACATATATACAAATTGTGTGTTAAAGCCACAGAGTATAGTAGGCTAAGGGGTCTGGTAGACTCTAAGTGGCGAGCTTACTTGGCTGTAGAGGAGGGGCACAGGCCGGTGTGGAGGGTGCTGTACAAGCCGCCTCTCGCCAAGAGAGTGGGGGACCTGCAGTGGAAGATTCTACACTGCATTGTGTCCACAGGCAGGTTTCTCCATAGAGTGGACCCCAGCATCAGTGAGCAGTGCGCTTTTTGCTCAGCAGAGGAAACTCTCTTTCATGCTACAGTGAGTGTGAGAGGCTGCGGCCACTTTTTAATTTACTGAAGGGAATCCTGAATAATTTAGGGGTCTTTTTTAGTAAGGAGCTTTTTATTTTTGTATTTTTATTTTTTGTATTTTTGTTATTTTTGTAGAGGGAGACACAGTTTTAAAATGAAAAACAGGTGTGTTCTTATTAATTTTTTAATTGGACAGGCAAAATTGGCTATTTTAAAGACAAGGAAAAATCAACTCTCTGGTTCTGGACTGACCAGTTTAGTGGTTCAGTTCAGGGTGCTCGTGGTCAGCCAGATCAGAGTAGAGTTTGAGTTTTTTAAACTGGTCAGTAACCTGGAGGATTTTCAGGAGAGGTGGTGTGTGGGAGACGCCTTGTGTGCTGTGAGTGAGGAGGGGGAGCTCCAGTTTTTGTTCTAATTTTATTTAATTTTTGTTTTACAGTGTTTTATTTTGGCTTTAATCTGTTTTCAACAAAGAAAAAAAACACTGTTTAATATTGATTTTTTAATGATCCTTTTATTTTGTTTAAAATCTGTTTTTAAGGAGAACACGATATATTTTAGGATTTTTTAAATTTTGCTCAGGCAGTAGGAATCTTAACTTTTGTTGTGTTTTACCTTTATTTGAATTTTAATGGATTTTATTTGGAATATTTAAATAAAGGATCTTAAAAGTCAAAGTCTCTCTCTCTCTCTCGCTCCTCTCTCCCTCTTCTCCCCTCTCTCGCTCTCTCTCATTCTCTCGCTCTCTCTCTCTTCTCTCTCTCCCCTCTCTCTCCTCATTCTCTCTCTCTCTCCCTCTCCTCTCTCCATCCTCTCTCTCTCTCTCTCTCTTTCTCTCTCTCTCTTTCTTTTTCTCTCTCTCTTTCTCTCTCTCTTCTTTCTCTCCTCTCTCTCTCTCTCTCCCTCCATCTCTCTCTCTCTCTCTCTCTCTCCCTCCCTCTCTCATTCTCATTCTCTCCTCTCTCTCTCTCTCTCATCTCTCTCCCTCTCTCTCTCGTCTCCTCATTCTCTCCTCCATCTCATCATTCTCTTTCTCTTGTGTCCTCACCTCTCCCTCTCTCATGCTGCCTCTCCCTCTTCATCCTCCTCGTATCTCTCTCCCTATTTCCTCTCAAATCTCTTCTCTCTCTCCCTCCTTCTCTCTCCCTCTCTCTCTCATTCTCTCTCCTCTCTCTCTCCCCCTCTCTCTCAGTTTTTTCTCATTCTCCTCTAAAACGCTCCTTCCTCTCTCCATCTCTCATTCCTCTCTCCTCTCTCTCTCTCTCTCATCTCGTGACTCTCTCTCTTGCTCTTTCTCTCTCTCTTGCTCTTTCTCTCTCTCTTGCTCTTTCTCTCTCTCTTGCTCTTTCTCTCTCTCTCTCTCTCCCTTTCTTTCTCTCTCTCTCCCCTCTCTCTCCCCCCGCTCTCTCTCATTCTCATTCTCTCTCTCTCTCCCTCTCTCTCTCTTCACTCCTCTCGCCCTCTTCTCTCATCTTCTCTCTCTCTCCCTCTCTCTACGCATTCTCGCAGCTCATCCTCTCTCAACTCTCAATCTCCCTCTCTCTCTACCTTCTCATCTCTCAGCTCTCTCTCTCCGTCTTCTTCTCTCCTCTCCCTCGCTCTCTCCTTCTCTCTCGCTCTCAATCTCTCATTCTCTCCACCGCTCTCTCTCCCCCCTCTCTCTCCTTCTCCTCTC
>NW_024474814.1:0-40236 GCF_017654505.1 Polyodon spathula
AACGAGTCCAGCTGAAGAGGTGAGGTCGGTTCGCTTGCTAAACTGCAGGGTGAACAATAGGGGAACACAGCTCATTTGCACACAGGAAACAAACCACACACTTCGACCTTTGTAGTTGGATGAGGAGAAAGTGAAGTTTCACGGCTGTTTTTGGTTGGTAGCGTTGTGTCTATTAAGTTCAGTAAAAAATAATTAAAAAAAAAAACTCAAGGGGAACAAAATAGACAGTGCAAGAATCGAGGACACTTAGAAATGTGGTCGGACACCAAAATCCAGGTGGAATTCTCCTCCAGTGCTGCTTCCATAGCAATACAAAGAGATAGAAAATGATATATACTTGAAACATATGCTGACAAAAACAGAACAATCCTCCAATCACTGCCAGCTTAAAAATACCCAAAGATGCATTGCAGACAGTGTGAACATCCAGTCCACTTATCCTAAAAAAAAATGAGTTCACTTGCAAATAGGGTGATCAGACAGCAAGAGTGAAAAATCGGGACACTTTCAGTTGGCGAGGGGAGGAAAGAAACCGTGTGAACTACTGCACAACGCAAGAGACGCAAACTACGCATCTTTCTTCTGTAGACTGGCTTTTTTATTCATTCGTCTTCCTGTGTGCATTGCATTTAGACAAACACAAAAAAAGTAGCAAAATATAATATAAAAAAGCTGTTAACTTTCTTATTTACTGTTGAGATGACAGCGATGTTTTAATTAGCCTATCACTGCCTCTGCGTTGGCTTTGCTGTGACCTGCACTGTACAGTAGCACGTGGGACAAAGTCAGTGCTGCATTGTTTTCATTTATGTTGCTTTGATTTGGGGGGGGGGGGGATCCCATTTAAATGCATCAAGATTTCAGGTTGCAACACAACAAACTGTGAAAACGTCCAAGGGGGTGAACACTTCCCATAGGCACTGTATGCAGATACTGCTTCATGGACTAAATGTATCAGATACGGTATTTTTCTTATTGCTGATAATAATGGAATGAATAACTATTATTTTATTCATAACTATTATTTTATTTATAAAATAAATCGAGAGTAGTGTCCATTATTGCTTATAAAGACTGAGAATAAACGTGTAGCCAACTAAAGCATTGTATTGCGAGTTTGTATGTAGGAGCTGTGAAGCATTAAATGACGTAACCTACTGTACAATGTATAGTGAATATGTACACTTATTTTCCGTGTTCATAACTAGAGATTGCTAACTCGCAAATCAACGAGACATGGCTTAAATTACTCCTTAGCATGACATCTTTCATTGGGTGAAATATTAGTGTTTTGCGCGAATATTGAATATCCACCCGAATATCCGATATCCAATATCAACCTAACTTCACCGGGGTTACGCAGCTTAATAACTGCAACGAACTGAGCGGCTCCAGATAGCCGCTGGGAGGGTCCCAATTGCAAGGAACTGAGCGGCTCCAGATAGCCGCTGGGAGGGTCTCAATTGCAAGGAACTGAGCGGCTCCAGATAGCCGCTGGGAGGGTCCCAATTGCAAGGAACTGAGCGGCTCCAGATAGCCGCTGGGAGGGTCCCAATTGCAAGGAACTGAGCGGCTCCAGATAGCCGCTGGGAGGGTCCCAATTGCAAGGAACTGAGCGGCTCCAGATAGCCGCTGGGAGGGTCCCAATTGCAAGGAACTGAGCGGCTCCAGATAGCCGCTGGGAGGGTCCCAATTGTAAGGAAAGTTACTGCGGCCTGGAGCAGAGGTGCGCAAAGTGGGGGCGTGGAGAGTCACTAAGGAGGGCGGGCGGTTCTGTTAAAAAAAATAATAAAAAAAAAAAAAAATAATAAATAAAAAAAGTATAGAACATTTTAAATAAATACACAAATGACAGTTAATTAGGCCAAGTCGTTCCCTTTCAAATGAGCCACTGACGATCACTCTAGGACTAGAACCGGAGAAATGATGTTTGAAGTGACGAATGTGTCAGTGAAACTGCAGTGAACAGGGGCGACAAGCGTAAAAAAAAAAATGTGTTAACAGGCATTGTTTCCCGGATTTAATGTAAATCGTGTATTTTATTTTTGCAATGCCAAATCAAACGCGTCAATGGGCGCGGGCTTGCATGTTAATGAGATATGCACACCTGACGCGAGCTGCAAATTAAAAATAATGAAAACTGTTCATTTACATGGAGTAATGCACAATACGTTGTTTTATTTGTATTTTCCTACACGCTGTTCGCGTCGCAGTGGACCGATCAGAAATAAGGTCAAAGGTAGTGGCTGACAGACTGTCAGTGCCTCGCTCGCTCAGAGATTACCACAGAAACAAACAAACAAGCAAAAATACACCAAACAGAATTTAATTACAAAAGTCCAACAATGTAATGTAATGATCTTTGTGATGCCAGTGTCCGTGGTTATAAAGACAGTAAAAAGAAGGACGCCACGTGTCAAGAAATAGCAGAGCTATTGGAAATTGATGGCATGCATATATCTCTTTATTTCACCCCCATTTTAGTCAAGTGACGGGGAGCGCACACTGGTTTCGTATTTCTGTAAAATGACGCTTCTTTGTTTTAATAATGTTGGCTAATAATAATAATAATAATCACATTAGCTCTTTAACAAGCCGGAGGTATACCCGAACTGTTTCCTTTTTTAGTGTGCGGTGTACCCAGGATCTTTGGTGTTGTATTTACTTTATTTCATCTCCTCAAAAGAAGACAGTCTTTTCTTTTCGTGACTACACATCATTTATTTTGTACTCGCACTGTATTCGTGTCGTTCACTGCGCTCCCGGTGTGCAGACTTTATTTTGGGAAAACACAAGATTTAATTGCTGAACGATAATGTTTTTCAGATTTATCTATCAGGTAAATGTTGAAGGCTCGGCAGAGGGGACGGTGAACGGACTGTGGGGGCTGGGGCTGCCCGGTGGTAGGGGGCAGCCTTGGTGAATTCTGCTTCACAATGATAGGAAGAGCCGACATCGAAGGATCAAAAAGCGACGTCGCTATGAACGCTTGGCTGCCACAAGCCAGTTATCCCTGTGGAAACTTTTCTGACACCTCCTGCTTAAAACCCCAAAAGCCAGAAGGATCGTGAGGCCCCGCTTTCACGGTCTGTATTCATACTGAAAATCATGTCTCAGGAATGTGTCAAATCCGAACTGGACTTATTTACAGTACCCTATACACAAACACGTATAGATAAAAGCATTTATGTGGAAATAACTCCCCTATCGAATTTTATATAGCCGGAAATGGTGAAGATTACCTTGATTTGAATAACACTCTTTTAAGGCTTTCATGTAAAATTACTATGGCCGATGGCTCGGATATAGACAATGCTAGTCGGGTAGGAGTTATTAATTACCCTGTAGCTTCGATGTTTTTGGTTTTGACACATGTACAATACAATTTTACCAATGTAACAGTTATGTTTAATGAACATTGTAAGAAGTTCCCTACAATGGTCCTATGGCTCCAAAAACAGTTAAAGAAATGATCCAGGAATACAGGTCGTTTACCACACAACAGGCTCAGTACTCTGACAAACCACAGTCTAAATGGAAGAAGCTCTTTGATGATACAGCAGTATGGTTTGGTGCTGGAAATTCTGTTTTGAATACAATTAACATAGAGGAATTGGGTCACTCGATCACAGATGTAGCACATAGGGCAGGGAAAGGGATTCAGCACTCTGAAGCGATATATATATATATATACTATCCAAGCTGTGATCTACAAGGAGAGGCGATCACAGAGATCCTGAGAGCTGTAGAAATAGGGGTGTACAATATTGACCAGGGTATCAGCTGTAAGTTGTTTGTGCAGGGCATGTTGGGTGTGGTTAGTGCTTAAATAATGGACATACACCTGGGGGAAGTCCCAAGGAATGCTCATGATGATTTACAAAAGCGATTGGCTCTGTACCATGGTACAGCTCAACAAATTGTAGGGGCTCTGAAAATCAAAGCACAGGAGAATGAGAAGGAATCCCATCAGTGTGTTGGATTCTTTGCCCTAGGTGCACATATGCTTTTATTGCTTTATTGATCGTAACCTTTTTACTTTGGAATTGTGTACAGCGTTGTTGGTGGGACAAGTTAAATAAACAGCTGAATCAGAAGATTGATTTTGTAGACACTATTACACAGAGAGTGTCAATAATGTTTGATGGGGGTGAGCAGTGTGATGACTTGTTTTGATCACAGTATAAAAGCTGTATGGAAACTCTGCTGCTGTGACAGAATTCTTTGACTTCTCTCCAGCGTGCTGTTTGCTGTATCTCTGCTCTTGCATATCACCATAAAGCAACTTCTGGTTTTGAAACTGGACTTTGGGTGTCCGATATATTTTCTTTCTTACAGTGCCCAGTTGTATCTTGTGATAGGGATGTAGCCCTTCATGTGCTAATATATAGATTAAAAAATTGAGTTTTTGATTGATCTAATTGAAAGGTGTGTATATTGAATTATTGTTTATTTAATGGGAAAATGGTTTGATTATTTATTAAGTATTATATAATTGGGGGTTCTGATTGCACCCAATTTATCCCTCCCTGAATAGGTAGCAGGACTATATATGAATAAATCAAGAAACATTGTCTGCGATTCTCTGTAATCTGCCTGAATATTAAATGGAGTACTCTGGTCTGTAGGAAATAAGCTCTTGTGTTTGTCAATTAACTTACAGATTAAAGAGAGAGAGAGAGAGAGAGAGAGAGAGAGAGAGAGAGAGAGAGAGAGAGAGAGAGAGAGAGAGAGAGAGAGAGAGAGAGAGAGAGAGGAGAGAGAGAGAGAGAGAGGGAGAGAGAGAGATGTTACATCATAGACCTACTTCAGACCTCCAGAAATGGCAATGCTTTTGCTTTTGTTTTTGTCTTCAATTGGTTTGCTTTCCTCATATTTTTATTTAGCAATGAGAGATTTACTTTGATTGGTATTCCCACGGAAGTGACTGTAGCTAACATAAAAAAAATACAGTCAAAAAATACAAAAAAATATTCAGTCATTCGTGGTTAGGTTTTATGTAACTGAACTTGTTGCTTTCTGTCTTTATTTGTATCTACATGCCTGTGTACATGCTGTTTGTATTCTATTTTGTTGTGTTTTACTGCTATGTATTGTAAAGTGCTTTCAGATGCTCAGCATTTATTCTCTATTATTAACTACTGAGTCACGCTTCTACGTTGTCGTGTTTTCTTTAACCATGTGATGCTACTATACAATCTGATTGGCTGGAAGTCTGCATGCCGCCCTCGAGTTGCTGAAAAATAGAGCAGTGTTCTAAAGCTGGCAACACTAGTTTGTTGTCAGTTTGTTGTCCAGGGTGGTCACATGAGGAAACATGCCACAACTGTTTTCCCCCGTGTTGCCCATGTGACCATGGCTTAATGTAGCTGTAGCCAAGAAATACAGCTCCCATTCTCCAATGTGTGTGTGTGGGGGACGGGGACGGGGGGTGGAAATACAGCCCCCATTCCCCAGTGTGTGTGTGTGGGGGGGGGGGGGGGGGGGGGGGGGTGGTGGGGGAAATACCCCCCCCCACCCCCACCTTTATATCCCCCATTGTGTGTGTGTGTGTGTGTGTGTGTGTGTGTGTGTGTGTGTGTGTGAGAGATCTCAGAATAAACACAGCTTGATTGAAATTTCCACTTCTGACCTGGTCTTTAAGTCCCTACAGGTGCTATATTCAATAAAGATGCAAATAGAGGTGATGTCACAATCCATGGAACACAATTACATCAATAGGAATTTTACTTTAAACAAAAACAAATGGTTGTCATGCCATCAAAAACCTAACCCTACAGTAAGCCCCATTGTGATGTCTTTATGACATCCTTGTGACATCATATAAGACAACATTCTATTCATCCAAGCTACAACATTTTAATGTTAATCAATGCAACAGTTTCGTTTCACCTGAAGGTCACTTTCATATTTATTCTGTAGCATCTCATATTATTATTACTATTATTTATACTAAGAACCCCTCCTCCTCCAGCACCAGTTGAACATGTAAGTACAAACAGAGAATTCATGAGCAGGAAAGACAGGGAGGGATAATGTGGCTTTCATCTGATCATTCTCTCATGCTAGCACTTCCATTTCAGAGATCAAGTATAATACAAAATGTGTATGTTCAGAATTGACTTGACCCTGCATTGCTTTAGTGATTGTATGTTGATAGTAGACTTGACCCTGCATTGCTTTAGTGATTGCATAAAGCTTGTTTCACCCCACTTTGTTCACTTCATTTCTTGGTATACTTGATATTTTGATAATTTTACTACCAATGCAGGTAGGATGCCCTTCAACTTTGAAAATGAATTTCTGCAACCAAGACAGGTGTTGACTCTCTTCTGTACATGAATTAGCCGTCATCACATCATCACTGCACAAACTCATTTCTGTGAGTGTGATGAACACACACCCCTCTCAGTTATTCTGCATCACTGCACAAACTCATTTCTGTGAGTGTGATGAACACACACCCCTCTCAGTTATTCTGCATCACTGCACAAACTCATTTCTGTGAGTGTGATGAACACACACCCCTCTCAGTTATTCTGCATCACTGCACAAACTCATTTCTGTGAGTGTGATGAACACACACCCCTCTCAGTTATTCTGCATCACTGCACAAACTCATTTCTGTGAGTGTGATGAACACACACCCCTCTCAGTTATTCTGCATCACTGCACAAACTCATTTCTGTGAGTGTGATGAACACACACCCCTCTCAGTTATTCTGCATCACTGCACAAACTCATTTCTGTGAGTGTGATGAACACACACCCCTCTCAGTTATTCTGCATCACTGCACAAACTCATTTCTGTGAGTGTGATGAACACACACCCCTCTCAGTTATTCTGCATCACTGCACAAACTCATTTCTGTGAGTGTGATGAACACACACCCCTCTCAGTTATTCTGCATCACTGCACAAACTCATTTCTGTGAGTGTGATGAACACACACCCCTCTCAGTTATTCTGCATCACTGCACAAACTCATTTCTGTGAGTGTGATGAACACACACCCCTCTCAGTTATTCTGCATCACTGCACAAACTCATTTCTGTGAGTGTGATGAACACACACCCCTCTCAGTTATTCTGCATCACTGCACAAACTCATTTCTGTGAGTGTGATGAACACACACCCCTCTCAGTTATTCTGCATCACTGCACAAACTCATTTCTGTGAGTGTGATGAACACACACCCCTCTCAGTTATTCTGCATCACTGCACAAACTCATTTCTGTGAGTGTGATGAACACACACCCCTCTCAGTTATTCTGCATCACTGCACAAACTCATTTCTGTGAGTGTGATGAACACACACCCCTCTCAGTTATTCTGCATCACTGCACAAACTCATTTCTGTGAGTGTGATGAACACACACCCCTCTCAGTTATTCTGAATCACTACACAAACTCATTTCTGTGAGTGTGATGAACACACACCCCTCTCAGTTATTCTGCATCACTGCACAAACTCATTTCTGTGAGTGTGATGAACACACACCCCTCTCAGTTATTCTGCATCACTGCACAAACTCATTTCTGTGAGTGTGATGAACACACACCCCTCTCAGTTATTCTGCATCACTGCACAAACTCATTTCTGTGAGTGTGATGAACACACACCCCTCTCAGTTATTCTGCATCACTGCACAAACTCATTTCTGTGAGTGTGATGAACACACACCCCTCTCAGTTATTCTGCATCACTGCACAAACTCATTTCTGTGAGTGTGATGAACACACACCCCTCTCAGTTATTCTGCATCACTGCACAAACTCATTTCTGTGAGTGTGATGAACACACACCCCTCTCAGTTATTCTGCATCACTGCACAAACTCATTTCTGTGAGTGTGATGAACACACACCCCTCTCAGTTATTCTGCATCACTGCACAAACTCATTTCTGTGAGTGTGATGAACACACACCCCTCTCAGTTATTCTGCATCACTGCACAAACTCATTTCTGTGAGTGTGATGAACACACACCCCTCTCAGTTATTCTGCATCACTGCACAAACTCATTTCTGTGAGTGTGATGAACACACACCCCTCTCAGTTATTCTGCATCACTGCACAAACTCATTTCTGTGAGTGTGATGAACACACACCCCTCTCAGTTATTCTGCATCACTGCACAAACTCATTTCTGTGAGTGTGATGAACACACACCCCTCTCAGTTATTCTGCATCACTGCACAAACTCATTTCTGTGAGTGTGATGAACACACACCCCTCTCAGTTATTCTGCATCACTGCACAAACTCATTTCTGTGAGTGTGATGAACACACACCCCTCTCAGTTATTCTGCATCACTGCACAAACTCATTTCTGTGAGTGTGATGAACACACACCTCTGCCAGTTATTCTGCATCACTGCACAAACTCATTTCTGTGAGTGTGATGAACACACACCCCTCCCAGTTATTCTGCATGGTAGGAAATGGGTAACATTTGGAGTGCCGCTGTACTCCTGGGACGTCTTGCTTTTTAAAGCATTTTGCCTGATGGTAACATTATGTAATATGACTCACAGCACCATTTCTGTAATTTATTTATTTATGTATTTCTTTCTTTCTTTAGTTACTGCTTACAAAACGCAGGATTCTCACCGAACTGTGTGTGGGAAGCATTTCAGTCAGGGGCAGAACCTCAAGAGACACAAGTGGGTTCACACAGGCGAGTACACATACCGCTGTGCTGTCTGTGGGAAGAGCTTCAAGGAGCCTCAAACTCTAGTGGTGCATCAGCAGATCCACACAGGAGAGAATCTTTATCCATGTGCGGATTGTGGGAAGAGAAGCCCTTTCCCTGCACTGTGTGTGACAAGAGATTCAGGCATTCTGCCTCCCTTAAAAAGGGAGTCACACAAGGAAGAGCAAACATCTGAGCTTGGACAATGTACAGTAACACTAGAGATATGTGAAGAACTGGGTTCTGTTTGCACTGAAGAATGATGACCCCCTGTGATAGAGAGCGAAAGAATCGATGTTGAAAATCTCCCTCCCATCGAGAAAGGATGGCGTGTAAAGACAGTGGGACGCTGCCTCCTAGATGGACCACCTTGATGGTAGGTGGAAACCAGAAGGTGACCATATTAGGAGGGGCGCGTAGTTGCAAGTACCTGGAACGACTCCATTGCAAGCAGCTGCATGATGGCCCTCTATTGGAGAAACCATGGTGACGGGTTGTTTGCAGGGAGGTGTGTATGGGTACAAAGGGGAAGCAGCTACGTCGGTACGCTGCCTTGCGCTGAGAACGTAAACCACCGGCCGGAGTATTGCGTTTGCTTTTGTTACGTGTTGTTTGTTTTTTATTGCAGAGGAGGAGTACAGAGCCAGCGGCTGTAGCCACAGAGCCAGCCCGCATCACCAGAGCACTACCCTCCCCACACGACACCAGCACCACCCTGCGGATTAAAAGCACACTTTCATGCACGGGACTGTTGCAGTGGGGATCATTGTGGAGTGTTGTTTTTGTTTTGGTCAGCAAACTAACCGTGTTCCCCCCGATATCATTGCTGGTAGAGGGGTGGTTCTTTTTGTTTATTTATAAAAAACACAGAGATTTTTGGGAAACATACCTGTTTGGACATTGCTTTATTCACTACACAACTCACACTTATCACACCCTCCCCACTTCAGAAACCTGCTCATTGTATTGGGGTAGGGGGGTGATTTATACAACTAATAAAAACAATAGTGAATCAACTACTGCGTTATTTTGTGATGGTTTTATGACCTCATTGTATCACGTTTTACCCTTTTGTCTTTTTCCTCCCATTGTGAATGACAGCTTGGGAACCATTCCATACTCTTTTGCTTGGTCTGTCCCTGATCTCGTATGTAGGGATTAGTCTCATTGCCCTGCAAAGCTTCGGTGTCCTGTTTGTATTGCAGGAATTAGGATTGGAAGTGTGTTCCTGCCAGTCCTCATAACAAGAAGACAGTTCTAAAGTTTTCAGGTATGGGGCCTCTCTGGAGTTTCTCTGGAAGAGGGAACACCTGCTACAATATCTAATCTTATAAAGCTCATCTGTTACGGATTTTGTTAAGAAAAAAAGGAAATGCACGACATTTCTGATCAAAGAAAGAATCATTTTTATTCATTATTACAAATACAATACCTGTTAATCAATATTTTGTTAAGAAAATAAAGGACATATATATATATATACATATATATACATATGATTATAAAGAAACACATCATTTTTATATATATATATACATATAATATATATATATATACATATACAATACATATTAATCAAAATATAATACCTGATTTAACTCTTGTTAGGTTTGGCAATTTATTTTTTTGATTTACTATACTTTCTGCTTCTACATTCATATTTGTGTAAACGACCCGTTTGTTCAAATCCAGGAAACTCTTGTGATTGTGTTCTTTGTTCATACTGGAACTGTAAAAATAGAAACAGAGACTTGAGCACCTTGCATTATCATCGTTATACAGCAATGAAGGGACGATTCAAGGATCAGTTGTCAGGGTTCATTAAACTTGTTTTTCACAGAATGTGCATTTGTACATGCTGTTGAGGTGCTGAAGGCTTTGTAAGCCAAACACTTAGAAACCACTGGGCTGCATGCCAATATTTATATTCTGCACAGCGCTGAGTTTTAAAAGGAGCTGAAGGCTGCTTGAAATGTTCCAACACGCTGCCCATTCTTAAACCACCTTCACTTGCTAATCTCTTACTGGATATGATTGCATTACATGTCCATTGCAGTGCAAGTTATAACACTGCATCATTCAATAAAGTGATGTCATGTTGTGCAAGTAGTTCTGCAGTGCCCAGTTCAAACACAGCACTCACGTCAATCATGAACAAAGGAAATCCAGGCAGAGCTTCTTTACATACCAAACTTGTACTTGGCTGAGAATCCCTTCCCGACTTCTACGTCGTCGCTGTGGAACTGAACCACTGCAGCGTTTCCACTGGAGGTGAAGGAGGGAATGGGTTCAGAGCCACAATAGGTTTGCTGTACAGGGGATGTAGTCTTGGGTCCATCTCGGAGAATGAGATAGTCATAGGAACAGTCATCAGAATACTCCACATCAAAGGAACTGATGGTAAGTGAGACCTGAAATGAAACACAAAAACGGATCTAGTCCAGATAAACACTGGCAAGCTCCCACATGTTGTTGTTACATTGAAGACAATGAAATGGACATTATAAAAGATACATCATTTAATATCACGATATAGATTTGTTTGCCCTCAGTGTTAATGCAATTGTTTTTCTTCTTCAAATACTTCTACAGACGTTTGTCCAAGCGGATCAGGTGAGTAGTGAACGTACCGAGGCGCCTCGATCATTCATACAGAGATGCTGCTGGTTTGTTCTTGAGTGTTTCTTACCTTGTACCCTTTAGGGGCGTTGATGATCCATGTGCAGTCTGTATTAGTGGGATATTCCAGTGGATAATTGGGAGATGTAAAAGTTCCACTCACAGCAGTCAGTATGCCTCCGCATTGCACTAGAGAATGAGAATGGCAGTGTGTGTGAAATGCTGGAAACCCTTTTTAACTTGGGACAGGAGAAGCAAAAGAACATGTAAATAAAGGGCAGAGCTGGCTGATTGTAACTTCCAACAGCCCCTCGATGTGTAACTGTTAATGAATCAGTAAAGAGCACAGACAGGACTGCTTAAGACAGTTAGAATTGCTTGGGTAAGAATTTGGGTAGTCTGTGACGCAAAACTTCCATTGTTCTCTGTCAGAAGCATGTTGCAGACATCTAGGAAGGGAATCAAACAGCAGATTTGAATTGGATAAGAACCTGCAGCCACACTGAGAAGAGGATGCACGAGGGATCTAACAGGTGGCTGCTGTTCAGTAACATCATAGCAAATTGGGCAGATAAAATCGATGGAATAATCTGTGTAAAAGATCATCTTCAGAAGACATGAGGCACATTATACTTACTGCAGCCATAAAGCTTATTGATCTTTTGAATATCTCTAGGAGACATTGCTATTCTCTGTCCGATTTCTACCGTTTCATCTGGAATGGGTACAATAGTAGGCTGTCCAGTTGTATTTGAGAAAGCATCCCTGTGTAGATTTAAAGTAACAGTGTTTTAGTCAGATCAATACTGAAAAAGAGAAAAGATCTCATCACATTGTATGGTAGGTAATTGAGACAGGGTGAAGACCTGCACTTTCAGCTGCTGCTTCTTACCTTCCATAATGCATGATGGAGGTGTAGTCGTATGGCATGCCCAAGGTATTAATGTCCTGCTTGTAAAAGTTAGAAGCTTGCTCTGTAAAGGAAAGGAGATGCTGGTTAAGAAGGTTATGCTGCTACCCCAGAATCTGTTTCTGTGTTTTACTTCCAAACACCTATTGTAAAAGCATTAGTGAGAGGTCACCAATTATTCCATTTAAATGATAATGCATTGTGAAATCCAATTATGAACCCTGGCTGAACTGCACGCATTTGTTTTCAACATGCCATTAGAGGCATCAAAGAGTGTCGGGGTCTTTCCTTGACCACGATCCCTGCAATAAGGGCTGCCCAGTTAGTGCAGACTCCTCACTTTCTTGAGCTCTTCCTAACAGTTGAATCACACTGTATTTAGATAATGAAAAGCTATTAGGATACAAAGCCCTGGTAATGAAATATTCAAGCCCCGCTTTATTGTATTAGAACAATGTGTTGCTGCTCTCCACCCTCCCCTCAGCTCTCTCTCTCTCCAGTGCTCTTCATTGTGATTGTGTGAGCGCTCCAGGAAAGGACTCCTTGTGGTTTCCTTACCTTCTGGGATGTACTGCCAGTTGATTCTGACATAGCTGTCGCGGTCAGGTCTGCTCTGCTCGTGATAGAAGCCTAGCGAATGGATGAGCTCATGTTGAGCCGTGGCTTTGTAAACACAGCCTCCCTTTGACAGGGACACTTGCTGAGCGCCTTTATACTTTCCAATATTGGACCAGCAGCTATGGGTGAAAAGAGATTCTTGTTTAGAAATCTTGTACTTTTTATCTATAAAAGTCGTTGCATATTTGTGAAGTTTTGAGACACGCTTACTATACACCTTTAACCTTGAAAGGCACTGAAATGGTAAGGTTCGTCAGAGACACAGCAGAGTGGTCATTTACCCATTCTGGGGACTGATATTTATGTAGTCTTTTTCTGTAGTTCGTGGTTTAAATCTAATGCAGGTCTGTACATCGAAGTCTGGGAATGCACTGGAGATTATTGCCTTCTCTTCAGCACCTGTAAAAAAGGATAAGCCAATTGAAACTCATTGATATTTGAATATATCAAAGCTTAACATCTCCCAAACCAGAGGGACCAATACTAACTCCATCAGTTACACTGACAACTTTAAACACAATGCCCTTTAGAAAGGACGGCTAGATTCCTGTGCACAAATAAATACAGAGCACTCTTTTACAAACAAGAAATGTTTCAAAGATAAATGCAAGTCTCTTCGAAGTCAGTATTCTTCGTATTTGTCAAAATGAATCTTAGGTTTCCACTCAGCACATGAACTAGACATGTGTTTTTCATACTGCAGTTTTATTTGTCCTTGTTTCATTAAATATGGTCTCACTGGTACTATTAAACATATTGAATGTTAATAGAAAGCATTCTTCGAAGTGCTTCGTGTACGTACTGTATTCACTGGAGATCGTATAAGGCACATAAACAAATCCATCAGAGGCCTTCGGCCAAAAGCATGAGTTGTCCGGGCAGTTCATGGCATTCCTGGAGTTTGACATGACAATGTCACCCTCCATCATATGCGCTTTGATTTCTGTTTGAAAATTGAGCAGAGAAACATCTTAAAGGGGAACTCGTTTTAGCCACAATATGCATTTTTATGTACTTCTCTAGGATAAAAGAAACAAAACACATCAATCCATTTGAATGATCATTATGTTAGTGGTAATGAGCAGTTTACAGAAGTAGGTAAGACACTACTAAACTAATCTCAATGTGCTTCTGTTAAGAGCTCATAGATGTATAAATGAAGACACTCATCTCAAGTAGAATATGCCAGCCTTAACTTCCATGCAATAAGCAGACCCAATATTTCAAAAGGCAGTAAAAGTCTCTTCTATATGTTTAGAAGCTTTCTTACCTTTATTGGCTTCTAAGATGATGCTGAAGACATCCTTATCTTCAGGGATCCCTGGGCTACTTCTTTCTCTTTGACCTACAGAAGCAAAGCACACCTGTGTGAAATCCTGTGTGCACGGGCAGCGTGTGGAATCCAGTGCTGTGTACTAATACTGGAGCAGAGTGGAATAGAGTCCCCCTGTGACACACTGCTGGCACACTGACACACACTCATGCACTACATAGTCAAAGCATTTCCTCCAGCGTGGCATCTGTGTTACAAACAGATACACAAACACACTGGCCGTGCTGAAGAGACTCCAAATTCAGTTGCTTCGTTGTTTGGGTCCATCTTTGTAAAACAGGCGTTTTTCTCCTTTCAAGTAACAGAAGTACATGATACCCCAGAGTAAAGGTTTATGAATCTGGTCCAGTGTATCGTACATCCTGAATTACAAAGATTAACTCATTGCAATGTAAAATTCAACAGATACGCTTTATTTTCCCCCGTATGAGACACATATAAAAACTAAATCTAGGAACTTGCCTTTTCCACTTTGGTCCCCCTGCAACAACATAAGAAAGGGAAGACAAACACAGATGCGTTATTGAAATGTTTAAGAGCCCAGTAAAAATGCATTTGAAATGAGAAGCGCTGCAGCTGTGCGGCTTTGTTACCTTCAGAGGCTTGCCCTGTGAGACACTGAGCAGCAGTGCTAAAGTGGCGAGCACCAGTTTGTGATCCATCTTCATCTGCTGCTGCAATGTTCTGAGAAGCTCAGGAGATTCGTCTTTTTTCTTCGCTTGATGCTTTAGCACATCTGAGCATGGGCTTATATAAATCCAGCCAAAGGTGTGTCTGTCAAGGGAGCTTAAAGCCATTCAATTAGTGGATCCACACATGATACCAGATAAGATGAAGTTTGCATTGGGTTTTAAAGTCCTTAATCTTGTGTAAAAGCTAAGAACATTCATACAGCATCTCCATGTGCACACAGTACAATTACAAAGATATATTGTTCTTTTTACAGATGTGCAATCGTAGGAAACGAGCTTGATTTTTCAATCTCACGACTGTACCATTCAATCAGTTTGTTGTAATGTACCATTTGTTCATTTTAAACTACTCTAGTTTTGTGGATGGATTTGAAAGTCCAATGGGTTTATAAAGGTGCTGTGCTTTGCAGAGCTGGGATTGTGTGAAGGCTGCCATTGCAGACACACTCTTGATAGAAATGTTTGGCCAATTGTGAGCCACCCCCTGGGAACTCCTGGTCACGGTCAGCTGTGACATAGCCTGGACTCGAACCTGCAATCCCCAGGCTATAGGACACATCCTGCTGTGCCTTTAGCTGGATGCGCCACTCGGGAGCCCTTTTACTAGCAATTAAAATACAAGAAACTAACAAGTTAACAGCATCAGCCGTCCCCAGTTTGTACACTGATGAATTAGACTGCTCCGTCTGTTTCATTGTATCTTCATCCATGACTGTGAACCAGTCCATGGGGATTCATTTAGAAACATTACGAGATGACAGTGACAGTGCTGCCCTCCTGGCTTTCCAATGTTTTCCAGCTGGAAGGTTGGAGACTCTTTTATAAAGCTTTACCCCAGTAAGTGGGAATGGTATTTTTGCAGTTTTGCCGATGATTTTCCCATGGTTATAGTTTGCATTTATCCTAGTTTACCCTGGTTTGCCATGTTTATTAATATGCTTTACCATACTTACCAATGCTTCACCGTGCTTTTACTGTGCTTTATTACACTGTGCTGTGCTTCACTGTGCTTGATTACCCTGTGCTGTGCTTCACTGTGCTTTATTACCCTGTACTGTGCTTCACTGTGCTGTGCTTTATTACCCTGTGTTTCACTGTGCTTTATTACACTGTGCTGTGCTTCACTGTGCTTTATTACACTGTGCTGTGCTTCACTGTGCTTTATTACCCTGTGCTGTGCTTCACTGTGCTTTATTACCCTGTGCTGTGCTTCACTGTGCTTTATTACCCTGTGCTGTGCTTCACTGTGCTTTATTACCCTGTGCTGTGCTTCACTGTGCTTTATTACCCTGTGCTGTGCTTCACTGTGCTTTATTACCCTGTGCTGTGCTTCACTGTGCTTTATTACCCCGTGCTGTGCTTCTTCTGTGCTTTATTACCCCATGCTGTGCTTCACTGTGCTTTATTACCCTGTACTGTGCTTCACTGTGCTTTGTTACCCTGTGTGCTTGCTTTATTACCCTGTGCTGTGCTTCACTGTGCTTTATTACCCAGTTCTGTGCTTCACTGTGCTTTATTACCCTGTGCTGTGCTTTCACTGTGCTTTATTACCCTGTACTGTGCTTCACTGTGCTTTATTACCCTGTGCTGTGCTTCACTGTGCTTTATTACCCTGTGCTGTATTTCACTATGCTTTATTACCCTGTGCTGTGCTTTATTACCCTGTGCTTTATTACCCTGTACTGTGCTTCACTGTGCTTTATTACACTGTGCTGTGCTTCACTGTGCTTTATTACCCTGTGCTGTGCTTTATTACCCAGTTCTGTGTTTTGACACAACCTTATGCAATTTTATGAAAAGAATAACTGAAATTCTGTTCTATTTTGGAAAGCAGACATTCCATATCCAGTTATGTTCCACACAACAACAAGAAGAAACGACAACCTCTGAAGTACGTTTTGTGTTAAAGACCTCTCTCAATGCTGTGACAGGCTTCACCCAGTGACTCTGGACTCACCCAGTCCCTCTGTCACTGGTAGCTCCAGTGTGTGACACTGGACTCACCCAGACCCTCTCACTGGTAGCTCCAGTGTGTGACACAGGTTTGTGGATGTCCTGGGTGTATTGTAGGTACAGTGAGTGTACAAACAGGGCAGAATCTGAACAATAGATGCATTAAATACTAACGCCCCCAGATCGTTCATATAAATAAAGGTGTGGAAGAGATGAGGCTGAATCTAGGGTTACAAAGACTAGGAAAAATAAACAGTCAATAATTATCTTTGGAGTTTGAGAAAAATAATCATGTGGCCGGGTTAGTTTCAAGCTTCTAAGCAACGTATTTGGGATTGTGTTCAGTGTGAAGCAGGTTTAGTTATGTGTGTTAATTGGGATCTTTGACCACTGACATGTCACAGCCCTGCTAGATGTTCCATGCATATGTGCTTCATGTGCATTCAGCAGCAATTTGGCAGCACTGTTGTAGATGGGAAGCAGCTTTGTCAGATCTGTATGCCCAGTGCTCTTGTATACTGAGTCAGCACAGTCTATTAAAGGTAATATCGCTGGCGTGTCCAAGCGAGAGACACTGCCTGCCTGTATAGAAGAAGTCCCAGTTTAACTCTGCATGTTCAATATGGTTTTCAAAATATAGCACTGAGTCAAGCCAAGAACCAAGGTATTGATATCGTGGGACAGTTTCAAGTCTAGTGCCATCATTTGATACCGGAGCTAGGTTACTTTTCACATTGTGCAGTTTAGGTGCAGATCCAGAGAGCATGGGGTTAGTTTTAGTAGTGTTCAAAACTTCTCCATTGCAGAGTATATCATTTAGTGCAATGGCAGGTCTGTGCTATGCATCGTCTCCATTGCACAGTATATCACTGAGTGCAATGGCAGGGCTGTGCTATGCATCGTCTCCATTGCACAGTATATCATTGATTGCAATGGCAGGGCTGTGCTATGCATCGTCTCCATTGCACAGTATATCATTGAGTGCAATGGCAGGGCTGTGCTATGTATCGTCTCCATTGCACAGTATATCATTGAGTGCAATGGCAGGGCTGTGCTATGCATCGTCTCCATTGCACAGTATATCATTGAGTGCAATGGCAGGGCTGTGCTATGCATCGTCTCTATTGCACAGTATATCATTGAGTGCAATGGCAGGGCTGTGCTATGCATCGTCTCCATTGCACAGTATATCATTGAGTGCAATGGCAGGGCTGTGCTATGCATCGTCTCCATTGCACAGTATATCATTGAGTGCAATGGCAGGGCTGTGCTATGCATCGTCTCCATTGCACAGTATATCATTGAGTGCAATGGCAGGGCTGTGCTATGCATCGTCTCCATTGCACAGTATATCATTGAGTGCAATGGCAGGGCTGTGCTATGCATCGTCTCCATTGCACAGTATATCATTGAGTGCAATGGCAGGGCTGTGCTATGCATCGTCTCCATTGCACAGTATATCATTGAGTGCAATGGCAGGGCTGTGCTATGCATCGTCGCTATGCACAGTATATCATTGAGTGCAATGACAGGGCTGTGCTATGCATCGTCTCCATTGCACATTATAAATATCATATGGGAGATATAAATATCATGAAATTGGAGAAGGAATCTATGAAAAAGACCTAGGAGTTTTTGTTGACTCAGAAATGTCTTCATCTAGACAATGTGGGGAAGCTATAAAAAAGGCTAACAAGATGCTCGGATACATTGTGAAAAGTGTTGAATTTAAATCAAGGGAAGTAATGTTAAAACTGTACAATGCACTTGTAAGACCTCATCTTGAATATTGTGTTCAGTTCTGGTCACCTCGCTATAAAAAAGATATTGCTGCTCTAGAAAGAGTGCAAAGAAGAGCGACCAGAATTATTCCGGGCTTAAAAGGCATGTCATATGCAGACAGGCTAAAAGAATTGAATCTGTTCAGTCTTGAACAAAGAAGACTACGTGGCGACCTAATTCAAGCATTCAAAATTCTAAAAGGTATTGACAGTGTCGACCCAAGGGACTTTTTCAGCCTGAAAAAAGAAACAAGGACCAGGGGTCACAAATGGAGTTTAGAAAAAGGGGCATTCAGAACAGAAAATAGGAGACACTTTTTTACACAGAGAATTGTGAGGGTCTGGAATCAACTCCCCAGTAATGTTGTTGAAGCTGACACCCTGGGATCCTTCAAGAAGCTGCTTGATGAGATTTTGGGATCAATAAGCTACTAACAACCAAACGAGCAAGATGGGCTGAATGGCCTCCTCTCGTTTGTAAACTTTCTTATGTTCTTATGTTCTTATGTTCTTATATCATTGAGTGTAATGGCAGGGCTGTGCTATGCATCGTCTCTATTGTACAGTATATCATTGTGTGCAATGTCAGGGCTGTGCTATGTATCGTCTCCATTGCACAGTATATCATTGAGTGCAATGACAGGGCTGTGCTATGTATCGTCTCCATTGCACAGTATATCATTGAGTACAATGGCAGGGTTGTGCTATGCATGGGTTGTTTGTACAATGGGTGTATTTAAACAAAGCACAGTAGATACTCTGGATGACTTTAGATGGTTAATGTCCACAAAGGTGGGGGAATCTAGGCTTACAAAGATTCTAGGAAAATGAACAGTCAATCCTTCAATCTTAAAAGCGCTCCTCCCCTTTATGGTGTATATCACACAACAAATAGTCAATGTAAAAAGAATGAAATGCGTTTCATATTGAAATGTTATTGTTCCAGGTACTTGCATTGTCAATACCTTTTAGAATTCTGAATTAATCAGATCGTCGCAGTCTTTGTTCAAGACTGAACAGATTCAATTATTTTAGCCTGTCTGCATATGACATGCCTTTTAAACCAGGAATAATTCTGGTTGGTCTTCTTTGCATTCTTTCTAGAGCAGCAATATACTTTTTGTAGCGAGGTGACCAGAATTGAACACAGTATTCTAGGTGAGGTCTTACTAATGCATTGTAAAGTTTTAACATTACTTCCCTTGATTTAAATTCAATACATTTTACTATATATCTGAGCATTTTGTTGGCCTTTGTGTGTGTGGTGCAATTAATGACAAAGTCACTGTCTTCACTGTGGTGTCGTTTTCAGCCAAAAAAGCGTCTGCTGAGCTCAAACTAAAATCAAGCTTGTTTCCTAGGATTGCACATCTGTATCTTTGTGCTTGTACTGTGCGCACACGAAGATACTGTAAGTACAGCTATGGCCAAAAGTTTTACACTACCTGCAATTTTAGGATTGAGACATTATTTAATACAAATAAACTATATGAACATAATTTAGATATTTTATTTAACATCATGTAATCAAAGAGACTTCAAAACTATATCACAAAAACTCTACCGATAGCCATAATACTAATAAAGTGTTTCATGTTAGATTTCAAAATGTCACATTTTTCGTTAAGTATATGGAAAACTACAAAGCGGTCTGTAATTCAATATGTTAACGTAACATTATTCAGCAGGTTTCATTTGACTTTATGAAGCACAGTTAGTTAATTCTATAGGGTGACACAAGATTTTACACAAGATTAAGGACTTTAAAACCCAATGCAAACTTCACCTTATCCAGTAATTGAATGGCTTTAAGCTCCCTTGACGGACACACCTTTGGCTGGATGTATATAAGCCCATGCTCAGATGTGCTAAAGCATCAAGCGAAGAAAAAAGACGAATCTCCTGAGCTTCTCAGAACATTGCAGCAGCAGATGAAGATGGATCACAAACTGGTGCTCGCCACTTTAGCACTGCTGCTCAGTGTCTCACAGGGCAAGCCTCTGAAGGTAACAAAGCCGCACAGCTGCAGCGCTTCTCATTTCAAATGCATTTTTACTGGGCTCTTAAACATTTCAATAACGCATCTGTGTTTGTCTTCCCTTTCTTATGTTGTTGCAGGGGGACCAAAGTGGAAAAGGCAAGTTCCTAGATTTAGTTTTTATATGTGTCTCATACGGGGGAAAATAAAGCATATCTGTTGAATTTTACATTGCAATGAGTTAATCTTTGTAATTCAGGATGTACGATACACTGGACCAGATTCATAAACCTTTACTCTGGGGTATCATGTACTTCTGTTGTTTGAAAGGAGAAAAACTCTTGTTTTACAAAGATGGACCCAAACAACGAAGCAACTGAATTTGGAGTCTCTTCAGCACGGCCAGTGTGTTTGTGTATCTGTTTGTAACACAGATGCCACGCTGGAGGAAATGCTTTGACTATGTAGTGCATGAGTGTGTGTCAGTGTGCCAGCAGTGTATTACAGGGGGACTCTATTCCACTCTGCTCCAGTATTAGTACACAGCACTGGATTCCACACGCTGCCCGTGCACACAGGATTTCACACAGGTGTGCTTTGCTTCTGTAGGTCAAAGAGAAAGAAGTAGCCCAAGGATCCCTGAAGATAAGGATGTCTTCAGCATCATCTTAGAAGCCAATAAAGGTAAGAAAGCTTCTAAATATATAGAAGAGACTTTTACTGCCTTTTGAAATATTGGGTCTGCTTATTGCATGGAAGTTAAGGCTGGCATATTCTACTTGAGATGAGTGTCTTCATTTATACATCTATGAGCTCTTAACAGAAGCACATTGAGATTAGATTGGTAGTGTCTTACCTACTTCTGTAAACTGCTCATTACCACTAACATAATGATCATTCAAATGGATTGATGTGTTTTGTTTCTTTTATCCTAGAGAAGTACATAAAAATGCATATTGTGGCTAAAACGAGTTCCCCTTTAAGATGTTTCTCTGCTCAATTTTCAAACAGAAATCAAAGCGCATATGATGGAGGGTGACATTGTCGTGTCAAACTCCAGGAATGCCATGAACTGCCCGGACAACTCATGCTTTTGGCCGAAGGCCTCTGATGGATTTGTTTATGTGCCTTATACGATCTCCAGTGAATACAGTACGTACACGAAGCACTTCGAAGAATGCTTTCTATTAACATTCAATATGTTTAATAGTACCAGTGAGACCATATTTAATGAAACAAGGACAAATAAAACTGCAGTATGAAAAACACATGTCTACTTCATGTGCTGAGTGGAAACCTAAGATTCATTTTGACAAATACGAAGAATACTGACTTCGAAGAGACTTGCATTTATCTTTGAAACATTTCTTGTTTGTAAAAGAGTGCTCTGTATTTATTTGTGCACAGGAATCTAGCCGTCCTTTCTAAAGGGCATCGTGTTTAAAGTTGTCAGTGTAACTGATGGAGTTAGTATTGGTCCCTCTGGTCTGGGAGATGTTAAGCTTTGATATATTCAAATATCAATGAGTTTCAATTGGCTTATCCTTTTTTACAGGTGCTGAAGAGAAGGCAATAATCTCCAGTGCATTCCCAGACTTCGATGTACAGACCTGCATTAGATTTAAACCACGAACTACAGAAAAAGACTACGTAAATATCAGTCCCCAGAACGGGTAAATGACCACTCTGCTGTGTCTCTGACAAACCCTACCATTTCAGTGCCATTCAAAGATAAAGGTGTATACTAAGCATGTCTCAAAACTTCACAAATATGCAATGACTTTTATAGATAAAAAAGTACAAGATTTCTAAACAAGATTCTCTTTCTACCTATAGCTGCTGGTCCAATATTGGAAAGTATAAAGGCGCTCAGCAAGTGTCCCTGTCAAAGGGAGGCTGTGTTTACAAAGCCACGGCTCAACATGAGCTCATCCATTCGCTAGGCTTCTATCACGAGCAGAGCAGACCTGACCGCGACAGCTATGTCAGAATCAACTGGCAGTACATCCCAGAAGGTAAGGAAACCACAAGGAGTCCTTTCCTGGAGCGCTCACACAATCACAATGAAGAGCACTGGAGAGAGAGAGAGAGCTGAGGGGAGGGTGGAGAGCAGCAACACATTGTTCTAATACAATAAAGCGGGGCTTGAATATTTCATTACCAGGGCTTTGTATCCCAATAGCTTTTCATTATCTAAATACAGTGTGATTCAACTGTTAGGAAGAGCTCAAGAAAGTGAGGAGTCTGCACTAACTGGGCAGCCCTTATTGCAAGGATCGTGGTCAAGGAAAGACCCCGACACTCTTTGATGCCTCTAATGGCATGTTGAAAACAAATGCGTGCAGTTCAGCCAGGGTTCATAATTGGATTTCACAATGCATTATCATTTAAATGGAATAATTGGTGACCTCTCACTAATGCTTTTACAATAGGTGTTTGGAAGTAAAACACAGAAACAGATTCTGGGGTAGCAGCATAACCTTCTTAACCAGCATCTCCTTTCCTTTACAGAGCAAGCTTCTAACTTTTACAAGCAGGACATTAATACCTTGGGCATGCCATACGACTACACCTCCATCATGCATTATGGAAGGTAAGAAGCAGCAGCTGAAAGTGCAGGTCTTCACCCTGTCTCAATTACCTACCATACAATGTGATGAGATCTTTTCTCTTTTTCAGTATTGATCTGACTAAAACACTGTTACTTTAAATCTACACAGGGATGCTTTCTCAAATACAACTGGACAGCCTACTATTGTACCCATTCCAGATGAAACGGTAGAAATCGGACAGAGAATAGCAATGTCTCCTAGAGATATTCAAAAGATCAATAAGCTTTATGGCTGCAGTAAGTACAATGTGCCTCATGTCTTCTGAAGATGATCTTTTACACAGATTGTTCCATCGATTTTATCTGCACAATTTGCTATGATGTTACTGGACAGCAGCCACCTGTTAGATCCCTCGTGCATCTTCTTCTCAGTGTGGCTGCAGGTTCTTATCCAATTCAAATCTGCTGTTTGATTCCCTTCCTAGATGTCTGCAACATGCTTCTGACAGAGAACAATGGAAGTTTTGCGTCACAGACTACCCAAATTCTTACCCAAGCAATTCTAACTGTCTTAAGCAGTCCTGTCTGTGCTCTTTACTGATTCATGAACAGTTACACGTCGAGGGGCTGTTGGAAGTTACAATCAGCCAGCTCTGCCCATTATTTACATGTTCTTTTGCTTCTCCTGTCCCAAGTTAAAAAGGGTTTCCAGCATTTCACACACACTGCCATTCTCATTCTCTAGTGCAATGCGGAGGCATACTGACTGCTGTGAGTGGAACTTTTACATCTCCCAATTATCCACTGGAATATCCCACTAATACAGACTGCACATGGATCATCAACGCCCCTAAAGGGTACAAGGTAAGAAACACTCAAGAACAAACCAGCAGCATCTCTGTATGAATGATCGAGGCGCCTCGGTACGTTCACTACTCACCTGATCCGCTTGGACAAACGTCTGTAGAAGTATTTGAAGAAGAAAAACAATTGCATTAACACTGAGGGCAAACAAATCTATATCGTGATATTAAATGATGTATCTTTTATAATGTCCATTTCATTGTCTTCAATGTAACAACAACATGTGGGAGCTTGCCAGTGTTTATCTGGACTAGATCCGTTTTTGTGTTTCATTTCAGGTCTCACTTACCATCAGTTCCTTTGATGTGGAGTATTCTGATGACTGTTCCTATGACTATCTCATTCTCCGAGATGGACCCAAGACTACATCCCCTGTACAGCAAACCTATTGTGGCTCTGAACCCATTCCCTCCTTCACCTCCAGTGGAAACGCTGCAGTGGTTCAGTTCCACAGCGACGACGTAGAAGTCGGGAAGGGATTCTCAGCCAAGTACAAGTTTGGTATGTAAAGAAGCTCTGCCTGGATTTCCTTTGTTCATGATTGACGTGAGTGCTGTGTTTGAACTGGGCACTGCAGAACTACTTGCACAACATGACATCACTTTATTGAATGATGCAGTGTTATAACTTGCACTGCAATGGACATGTAATGCAATCATATCCAGTAAGAGATTAGCAAGTGAAGGTGGTTTAAGAATGGGCACTCAGATGTGCTATAGCATCAAGCAAAGAAAAAAGACGAATCTCCTGAGCTTCTCAGAACATTGCAGCAGCAGATGAAGATGGATCACAAACTGGTGCTCGCCACTTTAGCACTGCTGCTCAGTGTCTCACAGGGCAAGCCTCTGAAGGTAACAAAGCCACACAGCTGCAGCGCTTCTCATTTCAAATGCATTTTTACTGGGCTCTTAAACATTTCAATAACGCATCTGTGTTTGTCTTCCCTTTCTTATGTTGTTGCAGGGGGACCAAAGTGGAAAAGGCAAGTTCCTAGATTTAGTTTTTATATGTGTCTCATACGGGGGAAAATAAAGCGTATCTGTTGAATTTTACATTGCAATGAGTTAATCTTTGTAATTCAGGATGTACGATACACTGGACCAGATTCATAAACCTTTACTCTGGGGTATCATGTACTTCTGTTACTTGAAAGGAGAAAAACGCCTGTTTTACAAAGATGGACCCAAACAACGAAGCAACTGAATTTGGAGTCTCTTCAGCACGGCCAGTGTGTTTGTGTATCTGTTTGTAACACAGATGCCACGCTGGAGGAAATGCTTTGACTATGTAGTGCATGAGTGTGTGTCAGTGTGCCAGCAGTGTATTACAGGGGGACTCTATTCCACTCTGCTCCAGTATTAGTACACAGCACTGGATTCCAGAAAGAAGTAGCCCAGGGATCCCTGAAGATAAGGATGTCTTCAGCATCATCTTAGAAGCCAATAAAGGTAAGAAAGCTTCTAAACATATAGAAGAGACTTTTACTGCCTTTTGAAATATTGGGTCTGCTTATTGCATGGAAGTTAAGGCTGGCATATTCTACTTGAGATGAGTGTCTTCATTTATACATCTATGAGCTCTTAACAGAAGCACATTGAGATTAGATTGGTAGTGTCTTACCTACTTCTGTAAACTGCTCATTACCACTAACATAATGATCATTCAAATGGATTGATGTGTTTTGTTTCTTTTATCCTAGAGAAGTAAATAAAAATGCATATTGTGGCTAAAACGAGTTCCCCTTTAAGATGTTTCTCTGCTCAATTTTCAAACAGAAATCAAAGCGCATATGATGGAGGGTGACATTGTCATGTCAAACTCCAGGAATGCCATGAACTGCCCGGACAACTCATGCTTTTGGCCGAAGGCCTCTGATGGATTTGTTTATGTGCCTTATACGATCTCCAGTGAATACAGTACGTACACGAAGCACTTCGAAGAATGCTTTCTATTAACATTCAATATGTTTAATAGTACCAGTGAGACCATATTTAATGAAACAAGGACAAATAAAACTGCAGTATGAAAAACACATGTCTACTTCATGTGCTGAGTGGAAACCTAAGATTCATTTTAACAAATACGAAGAATACTGACTTCGAAGAGACTTGCATTTATCTTTGAAACATTTCCTGTTTGTAAAAGAGTGCTCTGTATTTATTTGTGCGCAGGAATCTAGCCGTCCTTTCTAAAGGGCATTGTGTTTAAAGTTGTCAGTGTAACTGATGGAGTTAGTATTGGTCCCTCTGGTCTGGGAGATGTTAAGCTTTGATATATTCAAATATCAATGAGTTTCAATTGGCTTATCCTTTTTTACAGGTGCTGAAGAGAAGGCAATAATCTCCAGTGCATTCCCAGACTTCGATGTACAGACCTGCATTAGATTTAAACCACGAACTACAGAAAAAGACTACATAAATATCAGTCCCCAGAATGGGTAAATGACCACTCTGCTGTGTCTCTGACGAACCTTACCATTTCAGTGCCTTTCAAGGTTAAAGGTGTATAGTAAGCGTGTCTCAAAACTTCACAAATATGCAACGACTTTTATAGATAAAAAGTACAAGATTTCTAAACAAGAATCTCTTTTCACCCATAGCTGCTGGTCCAGTCTTGGAAAGCTGAAAGGCACTCAGCAAGTGTCCCTGTCAAAGGGAGGCTGTGTTTACAAAGCCACGGCTCAACATGAGCTCATCCATTCGCTAGGCTTCTATCACGAGCAGAGCAGACCTGACCGCGACAGCTATGTCAGAATCAACTGGCAGTACATCCCAGAAGGTAAGGAAACCACAAGGAGTCCTTTCCTGGAGCGCTCACACAATCACAATGAAGAGCACTGGAGAGAGAGAGAGCTGAGGGGAGGGTGGAGAGCAGCAACACATTGTTCTAATACAATAAAGCGGGGCTTGAATATTTCATTACCAGGGCTTTGTATCCCAATAGCTTTTCATTATCTAAATACAGTGTGATTCAACTGTTAGGAAGAGCTCAAGAAAGTGAGGAGTTTGCACTAACTGGGCAGCCCTTATTGCAGGGATCATGGTCAAGGAAAGACCCCGACACTCTCTGATGCCTCTAATGGCATGTTGAAAACAAATGCGTGCAGTTCAGCCAGGGTGCATAATGGGATTTCAAAAACCATCATTTAAATGGAATAATTGGTGACCTCTCACTAATGCTTTTACAATAGGTGTTTGGAAGTAAAACACAGAAACAGATTCTGGTGTAGCAGCATAACCTTCTTAACCAGCATCTCCTTTCCTTTACAGAGCAAGCTTCTAACTTTTACAAGCAGGACATTAACACCTTGGGCATGCCATACGACTACACCTCCATCATGCATTATGGAAGATAAGAAGCAGCAGCTGAAAGTACAGGTCTTCACCCTGTCTCAATTACCTACCATACAATGTGATGAGATCTTTTCTCTTTTTCAGTATTGATCTGACTAAAACACTGTTACTTTAAATCTACACAGGGATGCTTTCTCAAATACAACTGGACAGCCTACTATTGTACCCATTCCAGATGAAACGGTAGAAATCGGACAGAGAATAGCAATGTCTCCTAGAGATATTCAAAAGATCAATAAGCTTTATGGCTGCAGTAAGTACAATGTGCCTCATGTCTTCTGAAGATGATCTTTTACACAGATTGTTCCATCGATTTTATCTGCCCAATTTGCTATGATGTTACTGGACAGCAGCCACCTGTTAGATCCCTCGTGCATCTTCTTCTCAGTGTGGCTGCAGGTTCTTATCCAATTCAAATCTGCTGTTTGATTCCCTTCCTAGATGTCTGCAACATGCTTCTGACAGAGAACAATGGAAGTTTTGCGTCACAGACTACCCAAATTCTTACCCAAGCAATTCTAACTGTCTTAAGCAGTCCTGTCTGTGCTCTTTACTGATTTACATGAACTGTTACACATTGAGGGGCTGCTGGAAGTTACAATCAGCCAGCTCTGCCCTTTATTTACATGTTCTTTTGCTTCTCCTGTCCCAAGTTAAAAAGGGTTTCCAGCATTTCACACACACTGCCATTCTCATTCTCTAGTGCAATGCGGAGGCATACTGACTGCTGTGAGTGGAACTTTTACATCTCCCAATTATCCACTGGAATATCCCACTAATACAGACTGCACATGGATCATCAACGCCCCTAAAGGGTACAAGGTAAGAAACACTCAAGAACAAACCAGCAGCATCTCTGTATGAATGATCGAGGCGCCTCGGTACGTTCACTACTCACCTGATCCGCTTGGACAAACGTCTGTAGAAGTATTTGAAGAAGAAAAACAATTGCATTAACACTGAGGGCAAACAAATCTATATCGTGATATTAAATGATGTATCTTTTATAATGTCCATTTCATTGTCTTCAATGTAACAACAACATGTGGGAGCTTGCCAGTGTTTATCTGGACTAGATCCGTTTTTGTGTTTCATTTCAGGTCTCACTTACCATCAGTTCCTTTGATGTGGAGTATTCTGATGACTGTTCCTATGACTATCTCATTCTCCGAGATGGACCCAAGACTACATCCCCTGTACAGCAAACCTATTGTGGCTCTGAACCCATTCCCTCCTTCACCTCCAGTGGAAACGCTGCAGTGGTTCAGTTCCACAGCGACGACGTAGAAGTCGGGAAGGGATTCTCAGCCAAGTACAAGTTTGGTATGTAAAGAAGCTCTGCCTGGATTTCCTTTGTTCATGATTGACGTGAGTGCTGTGTTTGAACTGGGCACTGCAGAACTACTTGCACAACATGACATCACTTTATTGAATGATGCAGTGTTATAACTTGCACTGCAATGGACATGTAATGCAATCATATCCAGTAAGAGATTAGCAAGTGAAGGTGGTTTAAGAATGGGCAGCGTGTTGGAACATTTCAAGCAGCCTTCAGCTCCTTTTAAAACTCAGCGCTGTGCAGAATATAAATATTGGCATGCAGCCCAGTGGTTTCTAAGTGTTTGGCTTACAAAGCCTTCAGCACCTCAACAGCATGTACAAATGCACATTCTGTGAAAAACAAGTTTAATGAACCCTGACAACTGATCCTTGAATCGTCCCTTCATTGCTGTATAACGATGATAATGCAAGGTGCTCAAGTCTCTGTTTCTATTTTTACAGTTCCAGTATGAACAAAGAACACAATCACAAGAGTTTCCTGGATTTGAACAAACGGGTCGTTTACACAAATATGAATGTAGAAGCAGAAAGTATAGTAAATCAAAAAAATAAATTGCCAAACCTAACAAGAGTTAAATCAGGTATTATTTTTGATTAACATGTATTGTATTTGTAATAATGAATAAAAATGATTGTTTCTTTAATCAGAAATGTCGTACATGTCCTTTTTTTCTTAACAAAATCCGTAACAGATGAGCTTTATAAGATTGGATATTGTAGCAGGTGTTCCCTCTTCCAGAGAAACTCCAGAGAGGCCCCATACCTGAAACCTTTAGAACTGTCTTCTTGTTATGAGGACTGGCAGGAACACACTTCCAATCCTAATTCCTGCAATACAAACAGGACACCGAAGCTTTGCAGGGCAATGAGACTAATCCCTACATACGAGATCAGGGACAGACCAAGCAAAAGAGTATGGAATGGTTCCCAAGCTGTCATTCACAATGGGAGGAAAAAGACAAAAGGGTAAAACGTGATACAATGAGGTCATAAAACCATCACAAAATAACTCAGCAGTTGATTCACTATTGTTTTTATTAGTTGTATAAATCACCCCCCTACCCCAATACAATGAGCAGGTTTCTGAAGTGGGGAGGGTGTGATAAGTGCGAGTGGTTTAGTGAATTAAGCAATGTCCAAACAGTTATGTTTCCCAAAAATCTCTGTTTTTTATAAATAAACAAAAAGAACCACCCCTCTACCAGCAATGATATCGGGGGGAACACGGTTGGTTTGCTGACCAAAACAAAACCAACACTCCACAATGATCCCCACTGCAACAGTCCCGTGCATGAAAGTGTGCTTTTAATCCGCAGGGTGGTGCTGGTGTCGTGTGGTGAGGGTAGTGCTCTGGTGATGCGGGCTGGCTCTGTGGCTGCAGCCGCTGGCTCCTGTACTCCTCCTCTGCAATAAAAAACAAACAACACGTAACAAAAGAAAACGCAATACTCTGGCCGGTGGTTTACGTTCTCAGCGCAAGGCAGCGTACCGATGTAGCTGCTTCCCCTTTGTACCCATACACACCTCCCTGCAAACAACCACCATCATGCAGCTGCTTGCAATGTGCAGGAAAAGGGCTTCTCTTTCCTGCACAGTGCAGGAAAAGGGCTTCTCTTCCCACAATCCGCACATGGATAAAGATTCTCTCCTGTGTGGATCTGCTGATGCACCACTAGAGTTTGAGGCTCCTTGAAGCTCTTCCCACAGACAGCACAGCGGTATGTGTACTCGCCTGTGTGAACCCACTGGTGTCTCTTGAGGTTCTGCCCCTGACTGAAACGCATCCCACACATAGTTCGGTGAGAATCCTGCATTTTGTTAGCAGTAACTAAAGAAAGAAAGAAATACATAAATAAATAAATTACAGAAATGGTGCTGTGAGTAATATTACATAATATTACTGTTGGAAAACATGGATTGAGAATTGATTAGGGGTTTGCTACGCATGTGGACTAGCAGAGCTATACTGGTGTTCTTTTCTGAAAAGAGAGTAATATTGCAGATAGCAGACTGTTTGGTTCAAATTGCATGTACTGCTAACCACTGATAGAGATGATGCGTCTACAAACTGCCCAACAATGACTGCAAGCTAATGAGATAACAATGCTGTGGACTAGAAGGGAACAGGCTCTAGACTTCAGAGAGATCAAAAGAGATAATCCCACTGGCATCAAAGGGGGTCGCAAGGAGATAACAAAAGGCAGATGTATGGACCTTTTGTCTCCAGGAGTGTGAAGAATGCACTGAGTTCAGAGGTTGTCACATTAGACTACACACACACACACACACACACACACACACACACACACACACACACACACACACTAAATTAACAGAATAAAGTGTTGTACCTTGACCATTGGTTAAGTGTAAGAGAAAGGGGAGGTGGACCATCTATACAGAAGGGTATTTAATGTCAAGCAAACATTGTAATTTTGAGTATTCTGCTTGTCCTGTACCTGGGACCAGACTCCCTGCATATTTCAATAAACCTGGCAACTGATTGAAGAAGAGGACTCTGTGCATTTTCTTGAATCTACTTACTCACCATCTATTGTTTGTTAAGTTACTTCATTGGCGAGCCACCTGCGGACTGTTTCCTGAAACTTTTTTTTCAAAATACCGGGGGATTGATACTTGATTACGGAGAAACCTTTTTTGCAAGCCTGTATCCCATGAAGAGGACCAGGACAAAGCAGACAGAAGGAGACTGTTTCTACTTTCAGCTCAGACGGTGTGGAGAATCTTTGAATCAGGACTTCAGATCGAACATATAACCACGTACATTGGTGAGTAGTTACTGGTTTTTTGTTTTATATGCAGTTTTTAGAATGTAGTGAGAATCAAGGGTAAAGTATGAAAGAGGACTTTTGACTACTTGATAATTCATGTACATTGAGGACACAATTAGTTAAGACTGCTTAATTAAAAGTGTATTGACTATTAGGACTTTATGTATGAAAGAGGACCTCTGGAATCCTAAAAAAAGTCATGAGTAAATCGTGTAGTGTTATGACGTGCCAGTAGAGTTTATTGGACTAGTTACACGGACTTGTATTGCTCAACAGGTACGGGCATACTCGGATTTATGTTTTATGTTTGTTTTTGAGAAGATTTGTTACACTTGTTTTGTCTTTGTTTGTACTGTTTGGTTTATAAGTCACGATAAGGGGGCAATAGGATAAGCCTCTTATTTAACTGTCCACATTAGGTGGTACAAATAAGGAACAATCAGACAATAAGTTCCAGTTAAGCCCAATAGCACATACAAAAGTGTAAATTAAATGTGCAATAAACCAAAATAAAATGTTATACTTCCTTAAGCATAGCTTTAAACACGGAACATTGGTAACAACAAGACAAAACTAAAAAGTGGTGTTGTTTTTTTTGTTAGTTTTGTTTTGTTGGGAGTCTGATCAACTCCAAATATGTTAAAATATAATATTGACGGTCATCAAATGGATGACTGGAGAATATGGAACATAGGCTATGTTTTAAAACATGGCAAAAAGGGAAGCTATGTACAGAACAGTAATGTACATGTTCATGTAACAGATCAGGAGTGTGTGTCTCGTAAGAAGAAAAAGACAAAGGCAATTCAAGACTGGTAGCCCACAAAAAAACAAAAAAAAAAAAAAAAAAACTGTAATGCTAAAGATTCTATATCAACTTTGAGGAATACATGTTGTAAAAATAAAATTAAAAGGTCACATTAAAATGTAATTAAGAAGTTGTTTATTAATGATTGTTTGAGTAATTCTGATTTTACTCAAGCGTGGAGATAAAGTAACTTCTTAGTAAAACTACGTACTAATAAGTTGTTTATTAATGATTGTTTGAGTAATTCTGATTTTGCTTAAGTGTGGAGATAAAGTAACTTCTTAGTAAAACTACGTACTAAGAACCAGCACGAATACTTATTGTCTTGCCCCGATCATAAGAGGGTTTGATAAGGGAAAGAGACCCAGGTTAATGGATGAATTGTTTGACTGCAAAAGAATGGCCAACCTTTGGACTGAAACAGTAACACAAATATACAAAGGAACAATGAAAAAGTTTGTGTTGGATTATATTGATATACACAGAGCTTTTTATTTTTCTAAGGGTTAACTAGAAAAGAAAGTGCAGAGAGAGAGAGAGAGAGATAATGTAGAGATTGCTGCTACATTGACTGCTTGAAAAAACACTTAGGAAGAAAACAAATGTTTCTGGAGATCAATAAATCTGAAACTAATTAAGTAAATCAACCTTGAAATATTTTATTAAAAATATTTTCATGAAGCAAGTTAAGTGTTTGTTTGTTTGTGAATGAATTTATGTTTAAGACACGGGTGAATTTTATGAATCACCTATGAATACATATTTGAAACCACAGATCACATGAGAATGAAATAGGAATGCTGGCGCAAGGGATTTTACAGTGCAGTATAGGACTGTAGGCTTGGGGGATAGTGGTACTGGATAATCAGCAGTACTGATTATGGAAAGTTTTTAGAAACGTATTTTTCAAGAATTAACAGATCTATTTGTAAATTCTTGAAAATGCATGGTGTGATATTAATCATGCTAACACGTTTTTGAAGAGGGTTTTATAACTTGATTTGAAAAACAATAAAAACAGAGAAAGCAATCTGTTTGCTACAGGCACATAAACTAACACAGAGAGACTAAATAACTTACCTAATAGGCTACTGTTTTATCAGCTGCAAGAGGGTGGGTTATTGAATTGAAAATTGAATAAGGAATATTACATATACATGATATCACTGAGGGATAATGTATACTAAATGGACCAGCAACTAAGTGTAAAATCTTTGGTTGACATTAGGCTGTCTGTGTTAGTATACTATCACCCTACAGGGGTTTCTTTGTCAATTATAAGCACAAATCGAAGTAGTGCACAATTAGCATAGGACTAAGCCCCTACCTAAAGGGCTACAATTTCAAACTGGGGAACAAATGTTGCTTATGAAAAACAAAAAAAAAAAAATGGGGGATGGCTAGGGTGCCAATTGGGAAAGTTCCATATGAAACTATGGACAAACTTGTGCAAATCAATAAAGATTGTATAAAAGATATTAACTTGAAGTTTTTTTTTTATTTTTATTCTGGGTGATGTGCTGAGAAATAGCTGTTTTGTGATAAGACAAAAATAAACAAACTTTGCACTTAAACACCAGTAGAGATCTTGTAAATAAATAAGCTTACAAAGGCTTAAACAGATCACTGGATTTAAGAATCTGAGTATTATATTTCTCTGTTACAAACTGCTTTAATAGCCTATACATTCCCAGATGAAATAAAGAAAATTCAAGGAGAGAATAACCCCATTGAAGGTTTAAATGAAATCAGATGTTATCAAAAGAATTAATATTGCACTTGATTTTTCTTCTAGGTTTGGAAAATAAATAATTCTGATGGAGATTCAAGTATTGGGACACAGGTGGAGACAACGGTGAAACAACTGATCATACAGCAGGGGCTGTGAATGGGATGAGACCATTGAAAACCGCTGTGCTACTGAAGAATATTGTCAGCTATACTGGACATTCATTTTGAAAAGAACGTGGCATTTTAATGATTCAGTGTTGTATATGTCTAAAATGAATGAAGGGAAATTCATGTTAACATTATTTGTAATAGGTTAGCAGTAGAAGTGTTGTGCAAAATGATTATATTTGTGGGGGTATTGTATAGAGAATATCACGAGATATAATTAAGGTTTTTTATAACTGTATGAGAAAAGAAACACTTACCTACTAATGTGTTACATATAGATAGTTAAGCATTCACACACTATTTTAGTACTTGTTCAATGCATAGTGATCATTTTTAAGTCATAGTTTTAGTTTGTAATCAATCTTACGTGCATTTTAAGATTGATATGGTCGAGCTAGAATATTGGATTCTAGAATGATGGAATTTTACATATGCAAGTTAAAAATAACAATGATTCACCTAAATGTGTAAGGTCAGAGCAACATACCAATATCCAGAATTGGCTACACAGAGAGAAATAGGTAGTACAATAAAAGATTACAAAGAGGCGAAGGCAAGGTAGATACCTACACATAATGGAGAGACTTAGAATAAAGGAACATGCTTCACTATAATATATTATACAAACACGTTACTTGATGTGACTACTCAGAACCAGAGAAGAGGACATCTGAGGGCTCGGGATCACGTGAGCAACATGGTTGTAGCGGGTCACCCCCCTCCATCTTATATTCTAAAAGTAGGGTATGTTGGAAAACATGGATTGAGAATTGATTAGGGGTTTGCTACGCATGTGGACTAGCAGAGCTATACTGGTGTTCTTTTCTGAAAAGAGACTAATATTGCAGATAGCAGACTGTTTGGTTCAAATTGCATGTACTGCTAACCATTGATAGAGACGTTGCGTCTACAAGCTCTTGCCCAACATTGACTGCAAGCTAACAAGATAACAATGCTGTGAACTACAATTAGCACAGGCTCTAAAGACTTCAGAGAGATCAAAAGAGATAATGCCATTGGGATCAAAAGAGGTCTCAAGAAGATAACAAAAGGCAGATGTATGGACCTTTTGTCTCCAGGAGTGTGAAGAATGCACTGAGTTCAGAGGTTGTCACACTAGACACACACACACACACACACACACACACACACACACACACACACACACACACACACAATAAATTAAATTACCTTTGCAATTGGTTAAGTGTCAGAGAAAGGGGAGGTGGACCATCTATACAGAAGGGTATTTAATGTCATGCAAACATTGTAATGTTGAGTATTCTGTTTGTCCTGTACCTGGGACCAGACTCCCTGCATATTTCAATAAACCTGGCAACTGATTGAAGAAAAGGACTCTGTGCATTTTCTTGAATCTACTTACTCACCATCTATTTTTTGTAAGTTACTTCAGTCAGCACACAAGGTGGCATGCACAGCCTGCTGGTGTAAAAGGGTCTGAACATCGCCCTCCACCCCAGAGTAGACAATCAGGCAAAGGCAGAGGCAGGGCCAGCGGTAGGGGACCACTGCAGGCCAGGGGTAACCGGTTCTCCGGCTGGAGTCCGAGGCCGGGGCCTAAGAAAGACCTGCTCCCTCCCACGCCCAAGGGAGACCGCCGCTGAGGGGCCCCGGCTGCCACCAAACCCCCCCACAACCAATGGCAACAACCCATGTCAAGGCTGCACCCAGGACTCCTCTATCGACTACGAGACATGGATACACTCTACAATTCCACATAGGTCCGCCACCCTTCAAGGGTGTGCTCCTCACCACCGTCGAGCCAGCGAGAGCAATACTCCTTCAACAGGAGATCACCAATCTTCAAAGGAAAAACTCTGTATGCTTGGTAAGTCCAAGCAATGCCCTCAGCAGCTTTTACTCCAGGTACTTCCTGGTGCCTAAAAGGGATGGCAGTTTCAGACCAATTATGGACCCCAGGGTCCTCTACTTGTTCCTCAAACAGGAAGTTCAACATGTTGACAGCACAGCGTATCCTCCAGTCCGTCCAACCGGGTGACTGGTTCACATCGATCGACCTGCAAGACGCCTATTTTCATGTCCCGATCCGTCCCGTGCACAGAAAGTATCTGCGCTTCACCTTTCAAGGCAACGTGTACGAATTCTGCGTGCTGCCATTTGGCTTCTTGCTGGCACCCCGCTCATGCAAAGTGCATGGATGCAGCACTGGCTCCACTCAGGCTGTGGGGTATTTGGATCCTAAACTATCTGGACGATTGTTTGGTTTGTGCGCAGTCAAAAAGATGCGCAGAGGCGCACACAAAACAGGTCATAAATCATGTGGCAAAGTTGGGGCTCTCAATACATATACAGAAGAGCAACTTCATACCGTCTCAGTCCACAGTGTTCCTGGGGATCAAACTGAACTCTGTGAGCATGCTTGCCTCACTGTCGGAAGACAGGATTTGGTCGTTGCAGGCCACACTCTCCCTATTCAGAGAGGACGCTCTCCTACAGGTCAAACTATATCAAAGTTTGTTGGGGATGATGGCAGCCGCCTCGAGAATCCTTCCACTAGGGCTGCTGAGAATACGCTTGCGTCAAGCCTGGGTGAATATGCTCAAGGTGCACCTGGTTCGATATCGGTACCGGCTGGTGCGAGTGTCCAGACAATGCCTGAAGACACTGGAGTGGTGGCTCCGTCCTGGCAATCTGCGCCTCGGATCCCCTCACAGAAGGGAAGTGATCACTACAGATGCCTCCAGTCTGGGTTGGGGAGCGATCTGGAATGGGAGAGGAATAAGAGGTCAGTGGAAGGGACATTGGCAACAAGCGCACATAAATACGCAAGAGCTGCAAGCAGTGATCCTGGCATTATTACATTTTCGCCAGCAATTAGTGCACAAACATGTGCTGGTCCGGACGGACAACACCACAGTGGTAGCCTACATAAACCACCAAGGTGGCCTGCGCTCTCCGGGCCTTCACCATGCAGTGCACAGACTCCTGTCCTCGATGTACAGAAACTTGCGTTCCATCAGGCAGTTCACCTCCCTGGTGTGGACAACAAGGCAGCAGACCTCCTGTCCAGAAGAGCTCCAGACAGGTCAGAGTGGAGGCTGCATCCTCAAGTGGTGGAACAGATTTGGGAGAGGTTTCAACCGACACGAGTCGACCTCTTTGCCACAGCCGAGTCCACTCATTGCCCCCTATGGTTTTCCATGGAGAGAGATGGGGGCCCCCTGGGAGGGGACGCGCTAGCTCACCCCTGGCCACAGGGGCTCTTGTATGCGTTCCCTCTGCTACCATTATTACCCCTGACACTAGAGAGGATCAGGGTGGAGAGAGCACTGGTTTTGCTGGTTGCACCCAGATGGCCGAGGCGCCCCTGGTTTGCTCTCCTCTCCGACATGTTGTGGGATCAGCCGTGGCAGCTCCTGCTGCGCAAGGACCTCCTGAGCCAAGCGGAGGGGCTATTATGGCACCCGAACCCAGCCCAACTCCAACTCTAGGTCTGGCCGTTGAACGGAGCTGTCGATTCAGAAGAGGTTTGCCAGATGCAGTGGTAGAAACACTAGAGTCTGCTAGTGCGCCCAGCTCTAGAGCCCAGTACTCATATAAATGGAAAGTTTTCCAAGACTGGTGCCTTGCCGAAGGTCACGATCCTGTGACTTGCCCTATTGAGACGATATTAACCTTCTTACAACACTTGTTTGATGCAGGAAAATCAGTGTCCACTCTGAAGGTATACCTGGCAGCAATATCAGTGTGCCATGACAAAATTGACTCGGTGTCCCCTGGGACACATTTCCTGGCAGTGCAATTTCTTAGAGCGGCTCGGAGGCTTCGTCCTCCCATGAAAAGTATGGTCCCCAAGTGGGATCTAGAACTGGTACTGCGGGCCCTTATGGGTCCCCCATTCGAGCCCATGGCGTCAGCAGAACGGCGCCCTGTTTCATTGAAGGTGGTGTTTTTAATAGCCATTACGTCTGCCAGACGAATAAGTGAGCTTCATGCGCTGTCCATTGATGACACATGCATGGCTTTCGTGGGAAATGACTCGCGGGTAACATTAAGAACAAATCCAGCCTTTTTGCCAAAGGTGGTATCTTCATTGCATATTAACCAACCAGTGGTTTTGGAAACTTTCAAACCTCCCCCGCACGAGTCACAGGAGGCCCGTAGACAGCACAAGCTATGCCTAGTTCGGGCTCTGCGCTGTTATTTGGATAGGACGTCATCCTGGAGACAGTCCAACCAGCTGTTTGTCTGCTACGGGTCCCGCTCTAGAGGTCAGGCCCTATCGAAGCAACGTCTAGCGCACTGGGTGGCAGATGCGATACGCTTGGCATATGAACAGACAGACTCTTTGTTACCGGGGAACATTACGGCCCATTCTACCAGGGGCTAGGGAACTTTGTGGGCTTTCCTTCATGGTGCCTCCTTAGATGAGCTCTGCAATGCTGCTACATGGACAGGTGGTCAGACAGTTGCGCGATTTTAACGCCTTGATGTTACAAACCGAGCCAGACCCTCTCTGGGCTCTAGGGTGTTGCAGGCGCCATGCCCTTAGGCATCATGTGGGCTCTGTTGCTATCGCCATGAGGCTGTACTGTTGGTCATCTGGAGCCACGACAGCTTTGGAACAGCTTTCCCATTCAGTAATGGTTGTCATTCAATTGAAAGGGAATGTTAGGTTATTACCATAACCCTGGTTCCCTGAAAGAGAATGACAACCATTACCATTTGAGGTCGTGTCCCCAGCTGACATCTGTTTTTGAAAGAAAATGGCGATGTGCTACTGTGAGGACGTCCCTCTTCAACAGGAAGTGGGAGGGACTTCCCCTTCAAAGCAGGGCTGATAGGGCAGCTTTTTTATATATGCTCAGTGATTGACGGTCAGAGAGGGCTCTTTCCCATTCGGTAATGGTTGTCATTCTCTTTTAGGGAACCGGGGTTATGGTAATAACCTAACGATTTTTAAACAGTCCATACGTTTACAGTAACCAAGGGCCAGGATTTTGAATGAAATACATTTTTATTGATGCTACACTCTGCTAAACTTCATTTATTTGGCCACCTTATGTTGGAAAAAAAAATTCAAAAAAACAATGTCAGATCTATGTGTAGCACCCGAGTGGTTTTGAGGTCTGTTTTGTGCTGTACATGATACAAGCTCTCAAAAACACAGCAGAATGAATCCGGTTTACAGCTTTTATTTGTGTCTGTCAGTCCGACTATTTGTCAAACTCAACACAAAGAATGAAACTTAGTGTTCAGACTCGCTGGTAACACAGTAATACATAAAAAAAATAAATAAATCCATGTCTTAATTTATATATATATATATATGTATAAAATGTGTGTGTGTTTATATATCTTAGTGTACAATAAACACAGGGTGAAATGTGTGGAATACCAGCCTCTCCAAACAAAACTGGCTCATTTCAATAAGATCTGTGCACACGCCGCCTAGGTGTTAAGTTCTTATTTAAATAAGCCTGTAAAGTGTTTCCAGGAACAAACAGCCACGTCAGGTTTGCTATTAAACACCCTTTCCCCCTATAATGCTACATTATGAATAGAAGTGTGAGTAAGGTCCTCTCCAATGCCTCTCATTTAATTGGGACTGCCGCTTATTCGATAATGCGGCACTGACTATATTTCTCTGGACAGTTACATTGTTAATTTTCTAATGTTTCAAAAAAGACGTCAAGATCATTCATTTGCAGAAAGAATTTATTGAAAGAAAATCTTCTTTATAACAGTAACATAGACTGCCTCAGGCATGCAACACACTGCTAGTGATACACAATTCACATATCTCTGCTTTTGCAGCTCTGGAGGTCTCAAGGAGCAGTATTTATGTAGCAGTGTGAAGACCTGAAGGAATGTTGAAAATTGCAAAAAAAAACAAAGACCTGTCTTGTTGCTGCATATGATACATATCTCTAATTTAATTTTGAGCTGATAGAAGAGATTTAGAAGAAGATGGCTGGTAATTAATAACATTGACAAAGCACAGCACATTTTCAAGGAAAATCAGAATTCAGATTATAAAGCATTTTAAAACAACAAGACAGCAGTG
>NW_024474815.1:0-6953 GCF_017654505.1 Polyodon spathula
ACTTCTTAGCTTTCCACTGGGAAAGCAATCATCTGCTTCATTACTTCCAGAGCTACAGAGTTATTTGATTGTAAGTTGATTGTTTTCATCTGTAGTAGAAAATAGTATATAGAGAGGCTCAGAAAAAGCCATCCTATCAAAAGTGTAGACATTGACATTGTCGTCAACATCAAATGTAACTTTCTTGTTATCGACATCCAGATACATGACTAGCGTTCGGATAAATTTTTTATGAATGACTATCTGCGTGTAATCGAGAGCAACCAATTCACGCCCATTCCACTCTACAACCCAGTAGTAATTACTGGGTTGCATCATGGTGAACCCGTGGCGTTTGGCAGACTTTGTAACAACTCCAACTCTCCACATGTTTATCTTATCTACATCCACTTCAACTTTTATGATGCCTGAGTTGTATGCTTGTCTGCTCAGAACACATGGCTTCATGTCAAACCTATCCAGACTGGGGGGTTTGTCAGAGGCTGTAGGATTCACTTTGACTTGTTTCCCATTGGTCACCGACAGGTATTTGTTGGCTGTGTTTTCATCCATGGTCACTAAGAGAAAAAAATAAGAAACTAAATGTGTTAATAGAATTGCAGGGGCCCTAAGTGGATTACGTGCCCAACGGTACAGAGAGGTCACCTGTTTCATTCTCAGGTTCGTTAGTGCATACCATAGCTGGGCACTCTGACTGAAGCGCCAAATTTGCCAGAGGGGGGAGGGGGGAGTTGCTAAGTTGGTCACAGTGACCGAGTAACAGAATTGGCAGAATAGAAAATAACATCAAACATAAATAATTCCACAGAGGTTATGTTGTGAGATTCACACCACGCCACGCAGCGCAACCAGCTGGATTCTTTGGGCTGTGTGTTGTTTTCAGCAGAGCTAGTAGAATACATCTTCAGTGAGTCCAACAAGCACACATTGGAAATGAACTTAAAGTACAAAGAAACAATGATAAATCCAAAATGTATGAAGGGCTTTTTTCATCTAAAGTCTCAATTATAAATGTCCTGTCCACACATAAAAACACAAACTGTATGCTATGCACTTTAACTTTATATAATTAATCTGAACAGAAACTCCAATCTTTGTGAGCTATTTACCACACTGAAAGATATTATTTTCACCAAAGCTAAGGAACTGGATTCACAAAATATCAAAAAGGACTTTATTTCATATGACCTGATGCCTAAGCTTTCCTGCTTTAATCGCAGGGGGGCTCAACAGGTAAGTTATGTTGACTTATTATGTATTACTGGAATGTTACATTTCTGCAGGTTTTTATGCCATGCTGTATTATACACGGGGTTTGCTGTTTGTTTGGTTTTCATGATATATAACTATGCAGGTAAATATTGTGCTCAGATTTTCTTTGTAAAAGAAACTAGTTGGCAAACATGTTTGTGACTGAGAATGCGTGATCAGCTTGATGCGTTGCTTGCACAAATACATCTAGTAACGTTCATACAGATTCTTGTTTTAGAAAGTAAAAAAGAAGGTAAGAATACACTGGTGATTTGTAGTAATATGTATTCATCATGTATTTGCTTGTTTGATTTCTAAATGATGGATGATTATCAGGATAAAATATGTGGCTAGTTCATTTTTGTACTTGGGAATAATATATATCTGCATAATAAATCAATAGTGGGGGGCAACAATATGAAAATGTTATATCGATATTGTGCATGTGTTTCGATATCATATTCTACTAAAACACAGCAAAATCTAATCACACAAATGTAATATCACGCAGTCCGGCACACAGACTGTAAACCAACCAGCACACACTTCCGCTCCCTGTTCCCAGGGCAGCCGAGAGCAGATCTATGAGCAGAGCAGATATTTATATATGAAAAGCAACTAGTTACTTTAACTTAGTGGAGATTTGCTTCATAAATAATATCCATGGAGAAAAACAATTCCATCATCCTCCACCTCAGAACTGAAATATTGTTTATGTTGTTGTACTTGTCTAACTTGTATTAAATAAAAAAAAGAAATGGCTTGAGGGCAAATATGTTTAGCTGCGGTTGTGATCTGGTTGTAGACGGGCGCATTGCTCGTCGACACGCTTCCTGGAGCGTACAACTGCTCATGCGCAACGCTCATTTAAAAATGACTTTCTTTTATTAAAACACACGTTTTTAAACCTCCCCACCCACAGAAGGCACCGAAGACTGCTTAGATGAAGTAACTTGCCCAATTTTAGTAATAACTGTCCAGTAGTTTCTTTTTTGTTTGTTTGCTTTGCCTACAGCTGAATAAAAAAAACCCTCTCCCAGCTACAAAGCCACCTGTTTTTTTTGGACGTACTTTAGCTCAAAAGCTACTGAACACAATGACATCATATTTGGGAAAAAAAGATTCAGCCTACCAGTCTGACCTGAAATCAAAAGTTTCAGGTGAAGGTTGAACTTAAACCCACTTTTGGAGCTGCACAAAATAGGGGTTTATAATGGGAACTGCTGTGCTGCCATAATACAGAATAAACATACTAGTCTATCACACCAGATGCTTTTAAAATTATAACTTTTTAACTTAGTTGAATAATTGAAGTGACCAGTCGACATTATGCTATTATTTTCAGTATCCAAGCAGTATAGGTAACAACAACAACAACACAACCGTGTTGGAATTAATAATTGTACTTGTGCATTCAAATAGTTTAGCTTTTTTTTGCTTGAACTTGGAATTACACATGGACCAACTTCATAATTTCCTAATAATTAAACAAGAGCATTGTGACTTACCTCTGAGAAAGCATGTGATTGAATTACTCACAAAGAAAATCTTTACAAAGCATGAACTATGCATCTTCTATCTAGCCATGCATGCAAAAGTGACGAGACAGAGAGGGGAACAATGAAAAGAGAAGACTGACTGATTGTTTGAAAGTCAAAGGCTAGCTGTTTCCTAACCAGCACTCAACCTGCTGCTGATTTCAGATTTCAAAAAGTATATGTTTTTAATTTAGAATGTTTCACTTTTGAATTTAATAAAATCCTACATTAAAATAAGTTTAGTAAACAGATGAATGAATTTATATACAAATATTCATACCTGCCATTTTATTTTCTCTGAGTTGACCCTTCACTGGGATGCAGAAGAACAAGGATATTGCTGTGGTCTGTGCAAGGCTGGAAACAAAACACAAACACCATAGAGGAATGCAAATGCAACTTTTCAGGCGCTCTCCTGTCAGCTCTGCCAATGCTGGCTGAACATACAGTATGGCTAGGAGAACACCCCTCCGGGAGCAAGCAGAGTGTTCTCTTAACCCACACGTTCTCAAAGAGTACTATGAATACTAAGAATACTTAATAGTAAGATGTTTAATGCAACCAGGCACTGGCAAATAAGGCACAGAAGTTTTCCATTGCATTCAACAAAAAACTCCATTACTCTCCCCGTCCGGTAAGAAGGTTCGATGTTCATCTTCAGATTTTCTTTTTCGCTATTTTATTCTGGCATTATGAACAAAGCAGAAGCCAGTCCTGTTCAAAGTAAAGTGACCGGTTTCCGGCCTTCTGTGTAAGGGGGGATATGATTTGCTAGTTAGTTGCTATGTAACAAAAAAAAGTGTTGCTGCCACGCTGCTGATTGGCTAAGGTCAGAAATGAATCGGCTTATAATGGAAAGAAAATAACTCAGAGACTTATTGTAAAAATAATGCACATATCAAATAAATAAAAAATAAGTAAATAAATGAATACATACATAAATAAATAAATAACTTATTCATTGTGTAATGAAATATATGGGAAGTTCAAAGAGCCGCATTTTGACAACAAAAGAGCCGCCGGTTGGCCACCCCTGCGCTGCTGGATCGTTCAAGACTGAAAACCCTTCATCCTGAAATCATGCAGTGACAAAGAATTCTGGTATCGATGGCAGCGCGTGTCTTTAGGGTTAAAAATAACATTTTTATACCATCTCCGTTTCTTTTAGTTATTTACAATTATTTGATAAGAGATGCATTATATTGTATAGGATCTGATCCCGTTTCATGCATGTTTGAGTATTTAACTTTTTTAATTTACAGTGACCAATTATTTTTCTATTTTCTCCCCTCCCAGTTTGTGAATTATTGCACCGCTTCACAAAGACTCCCTTAGTGCCAGTGAAGAGGCCCAGAGGATAATGCAGGTTCCCTCCAGCCTCCACTCTCTGAGCAGTGCTTCCCTTTTACACCAGCCAGTCTCATGCCAGAGAAGCTCTTTCCAGGAGTTGATCACCTGACTATAGAGGGAGAGGCTGGCTTCAGATCTGAAACCATTCAGTCCTGTGCACCACCGCGAGACAATGTCCAGCCCTGGCAGAACAACCCTCCCCTCCAATTCACATCATCCATACGACTCCCCCTCTAGTTCTTTACATTTCTTAGCACATTTGTCTTTAAAAGAACTTTTACAGTGTTACAGGAATAAATTAAGACATTTAATCAACTTACCTGTTGGGTGGCTTTTGGTTTTTCTGATTAGGAGCTGCACAAGCTGGTAAGGAATACAAGAGCATTAGTGAAGGTTCAGCTGTCTCTTAAATTACTTCACTGTGCTGTGTGGGGCATGAGACAGTGTGTGGAGCATCCTGACAAGAGGTGTGTACACCCTGCTGGTGTTTCATGACTGCTGTCAATACCTCTGTCTGTCTCCATTTATCTCTGGCCTGGACTGCTGTCTATACCTCTGTCTCTGTCTATCTTTAGTAGAAGGATCTTAATATTGCATGGTAACACAGACTTTGAATTATTGTACATCATGTGTTTGGACTATTGCTGTACCCTTTGTTCATTACAATGACTAGAAGAGCTCTGAATACAGTAACAAACTTGTACGACTGCCATGAATCAATTAAAATTACTAACAAACATCTTCACATAACCTACATTGTGCTACAAAGCAATTGAACACATCTGGATATTAAATGCTCAAAATATTTTCTAAAGCAGAAACATTCCATCATCACATACAATGAAATCTGCAGTATCAAGAATACTTACAGGACTGTTGTGAGCAACAATTTGCTGTAGTTTCTTCAGAAGAGATATGCTACCTGTTAACAGCTAGTTAAACAGATGACTGCCAGGGAATGTGTGCTTCCTTAAATAATCCTCTCATGTGGGCGTGTAGATCTGCAAGGGGGGGGGGGAGGTGCTAGTAATTACAATGTATCCTCCCTCATTTCAACAACAGGTATTGCCATTGTCTTAATTATGTTTAAAAAATAAAACTGTTGAATTAAAATGAGCTTCCTAACTTTGTTCCTCCTCATGCCTGTGTTTGCATTGCAGCTGGTACGAGGTACTGTTTTATGTTTCATCACTTAATAAATTAGATTTTTTTTTGTATGAATGTGTTTATTGTTTTTTTTTTAAAGATTTCAGTTTGCATAACTGAATTACTAGCACCACATATGTCAATACTACACATTAGTTGGTTGCAGAACATTGACACAAAAGTGTTTCTGAAAGGCCAATAATGTGAATGAGTTTGGTTGGTCTCTTGCCATCTTTAAAAATAATTGTAATTGTAAAATGCAATAATAGAACACAAACACCCACAGCAAACATTTCTTTCTTTTTTTCTTCATTTCAGTGCTTTCAAAACTTTAGCTTTCCTTTTCAGGAACTTTGGGGTGGAGTTCCTCTGTCAAAGAGGTTATGCAACATATTTTGCAGAATGTGGTTAAGTGGCTGCAATACTCCTCAGATAAGGCAGCACTCACCAACAGTTGCCGGTTATCTTAATAAGGGGTCTGGGACAGGTCCTATGAGAAGCGCCCCCCTCCCCTGTGGAAAATCCAGAAAATCAGTTCAGGCAAAAATATAAATGCTTCAATCTGAACTGATAGGAGAAATAAGAACATAAGAACATAAAAAAGTTTACAAGAGAGAGCAGGCCATTCGGCCCATCTTGCTCGTTTGGTTGTTAATAGCGTATTGATCCCAGAATCTCATCAAACAGCTTCTTCAAGAATCCCAGGATGTCAGCTTCAACAACATCACTGGCTAGTTGCTTCCAGACCCTCACAATTCTTTGTGTAATAAAGTGCCTCCTATTTTCTGTTCTAAATGCCCCTTTATCTAACCTCCATTTGTGACTCCTGGTCCTTGTTTCTTTTTTCAGGTCGAAAAAGTCCCTTAGGTCGACATTGTCAATACCTTTTAGAATTGTGAATGTTTCAATTAGATCTTATTGGCCTTTTTTATAGCTTCCCCACATTGTCTCAATGAAGACCTTTCTGAGTCAACATAAACTCCTAAGTCTTTTTCATAGATTTCTTCTTCAATTTCAGTATTTCCACATATGATATTTATAATGCACATTTTTATTGCCTGTGTGCAGCACCTTACACTTTGTTCTATTAACTGTCATTTGCCATGTGTCTGCCCAGTTCTGAGTGCTGATAGACTCCAACAGAATGTTGACGGACTGCATGAGGATCGCTGCTGTGTATTTTGATCTAGTACAGGTGTACTACGCTCAAAACACACCACTAGTCACTTTCAAAACACTCAGGTCACGTTCATAGCACTCTACCAGTCACTTCCAAAACACTCCGGTCCCGTTCATAGCACTCTACTAGTCACTTTCAAAACACTCCGGTCATGTTCATAACACTCTACTAGTCACTTTCAAAACACTCCGGTCCCGTTCATAGCACTCTACTAGCCACTTTCAAAACACTCAGGTCACGTTCATAGCACTCTACCAGTTATTTTTGAAACACTCCGGTCACATTCATAGCACTCTACCAGTCACCCGTTCATAGCACTCTACATCTATGCTCAAAACACTCTCAAGTACTTTCAAAACACTCTTAAGCTCAAAGCACTTTACAGTACATTAAGCTCAAAGCATGTACGTACATGTTTACAGCTATGTTATTACATTTGTATTTCCCCAAATGTTTTTCAGCTAAAGCTAACTGAAAAACACCAAAAT
>NW_024474816.1:0-11460 GCF_017654505.1 Polyodon spathula
GAACTATACACACACTAAAGAAAAAATCACAGCACTACATCCAGAAACACACACACACACACACACACACACACACACACACACACACACACACATGAATGCAGTAAATTGGAATCTACGGCTAACGGGTTTTTATTTCATACTGGTTTAGGTTATTTTGCTTCAAACACAACAATCATTCTCGAGGGGAAGGTTGGCTGGTGAGATGGGCGGGGCCGGCGCGCTGACTGCTTGTTCACAACCCGGAAGAGTGCCCCCTGCTGGCGTGATCGACACGATGGAGTGAACAGGAGAACTCAGCCTGTACTTTTCCATCCAGTGAGGTTACCGGTCAGGCCGGGGCCTTTCTTCTAGAGTTTTCTGATCCCCAGGCTGAGGCACCTTGGCTAGGGGACTTCAGTACAGCTGTCATCCTGGAACCTTCTAGCAGGGACTCCCTTAGTGAGTGTAACAAAACGTCGTTTAGCTGATCGCTTTGTGGAACATCTAGGAGGTATAAGAATTAACAACTCTACATCTCCTGTTGCCAGACATTTAACACAAGTGACCACACTGCAGAAGACATTACAATTTGTGCTATAAATCACTCCCATACATTTCACTAGTCACTTTTCTTAGGGATTTTCTCCCAACAGCCAGCTACAGCTGTAGCTAAATAACCATTTACTAAAGATATATCCAAATTGGTTTACTCATGTCTTCTCATAATTCTGAGAATAGATTGCCAGCTACTATCTCACAAAGGCAGGTTTACAAACTCGCAAACAAAAAAAATAAATAAATAAATAAATAAATGCCATAGAATTCAAAATCCAGACACACACACACACACACGTGTCTCCGGACAGGGCGTGTTCTAAGTGCAGGTGCGGTGCTGGAAACTGTGGTGCTGATAGGCGTGCAGGTGCAGTGCAGTCCGAGTCTGTCGCTGGAGTAAAGCTACAGCAACCCGGATTTGCATTTAGCCACCTGGAGAAGATAAAGACACTTTAATACACAAAAGAAGACTTTCACTCACATCTTAATTGTCCTTGTTTCCTCTCAATACCACAACAAAGAACTGATTACGGCATCACGTCACTCTAAAGTACCCTCAGCCCCCCCCCCCCCCCCCCCCCCGATAGCTAGTTCAATCACGTCTTCTCCAATTCATGACTGAGAATTCGCTCATAGGGCGATGACTCCTGGTACCATTACACCGCCCCCTTCCTGAATGGCCGGCTTCTGACTGCCCCTGGAATGAACTGTCTAACCATTCAGTACAAGGCACACAGTTTCTGTTGCAGTGCCCTCACAGGTCGAGAGGGACACTGTTGATTCAGATTCATTCGCTCTCTGTCACAAACCTCTTTCACAGAGGGGCTCCACCTCAAAGCTCCTGAAAATGAAAGCCAAAGTTTGAAAAGCCCTGAAATGAAGAAAAAAAGAAATGTTTGCTGTGTTTGGTGTGTGTGTGTCTGTGAGAGTGTGTTATATTCTATGTTACACAGTGTTCAAGAGTTTGTTCCAGTTATTTTAGCTAAGATGAAAATAGCTCAACTTTAGCTGTCGGTTGGGACCCTCATTAGCCGGGGGGGGGTGTGTTCTTGAGGATGGCCAGTTTGTGATGGATAGCTAAAATAACAAATCATGAGTATGTTAACCACATTATTTAAAAATGGAGCCCTTATCTATTTGAAGCAATGCATTTGAGCTAGTGCTTGCCTACAGGTAAGTGGCACTATCTATGCATCATGTTTTAGGGGGTTAATTTATCCTTGCTTGTTCATTGCTTGTGGACGAGACTGTCTGGCGCTTACTGCACGCAGTGCTCAACAGCAGAGTTGACTGTTCTCTTAATTGCGCAAGAGCGCAGCAACAAGCACCAGTCTTCAGGACGCACTCGGCACTTAAATAAACATGTTGTTTTACACATACAGGGGAGAGTGGATGCTTGGTCACAATGGGGCTTGCAAGATAAAGGTGTCTCTCTCTTCATCTGTTCATATCTGCCCTTCTCAAAATCATTAAAAGACGTATCTTGGAAACCATTGGAAATACTGAAACAATGTCCATCAGTTCACGTCACAAACTTCTCTAGTGACATTTGACCCTTTATTCAAAACTTAAACCCTCAGCTCTAGAACTACCCACAATCTTGTATGGATGTCACAGACATATACTTTTGTACTGTATGTGTGTGTGTGTGTGTGTGTGTGTGTGTGTGTGTGTGTGTGTGTGTGTGTGTGTGTGTGTGTGTGTATGTGAGTGTGTGAGCCTGAGTGTGTGTGTTTGTGTGTAGGGTCTTTGTTTCTAGCTCACATTGGAATGATAACAGTAAAATAAATAAAAATGTGAAAAACTAATACAGGTAAATTATTATTATTAGTCACTAAGAAGAATGTTTTATTTGTAGGTGAAAGTACAGCTCTGTACCAAAACAGCCTAACAGTGGTCAACATGTGATCGTAATGCATTATATTACTTAAAGTTTATAAATTGTATACTGCACAAAACTTCATTGGCTGTGGCCCAATACCCCTGGTAGGTAAAAGTGCTTCTCCTGTCATTATGTTAGAGCCAACAAGCAATAAAATGTTCCAATGTTCCAATTTGCCTTTTGTCATATACATATATATATATATATATATATATATATATATATATATATATATATATATATATATATATATATATATATATATATATATATATATATAATCATTAATACTTCAAGGTTGCGTCGAATCCCATCTGACAGGCAATCTGGGAGGTCCAGTTAACCAGAATAAGAAACATGCATTTTCAAAAATAAATCTTAATTGTATGCAATTATCAGTTTAACAATTCAATGTATATGTTACTGATAATTGTACACACTAGTTAATTGCATATAACTGTTACAGTAAGCACCTGGGCTATGCAATTAACAGGAATATTTAATATGATGTGCTTCTGCTATTAAAGTTAGATTCCAGTGCCACTTGTATGAATTGTCTCTTAATACATTCAGTATATATTGAACATTTCACCAGCGTAAGTGTTATGTTTACAATTAGAGGTACTGGGGTAATTATAAAGTTTTCTTCATCTAGAGGTTTTTTGGGGGGACATCTGGCAACACTGGTAACTTCAAAGTTAGCAAAAGATACATTGCGCATGCCTGAAGAAAAATTAAAACAGCTCCCTAATTACTGTATCGATTTCTTCAGTTCCACAAAAAGGCAACGAGTCCCTGCCTGCCAAACACGCTGTTTAAACATTGGAGTTATTTCAGTGGGAAAAAAAATCCTGTATAATTTGAAAACATTTTTTTTCGCCTTTCTTAACTTTTAAACAAAAACGACAAGAAGCATAAACACAAATAATAATAATAATAATAATAATAATAATAATAATAATAATAATAATAATAATAATAATAATAATATATGTGAATCCATCAAAAAATATTTTAAAGAAAGTAATGGATGAATTTCTCCACATGTGAAGGCACACATTCCCTTTATCCAGCCTCAGTTTCTGCCTCAGAATTACTGCCTGGTTATTATTTATGTGTGCTGGTCGAGGAGTTTCAGAAAAGCAGTTGACTAAGAGGTGGAAACAGTGTCAGTTTGACAGAAAGGTCTTTGTGGGTATTTTTTCAAAACAAAAACAAATACAAAACAAGGAACCTTTTTTTTTTGCAAACTCCTAATCATTATGCAAAATAACGTTAATTTTAACACTGCATAAACATCAGTGATAAGATCAATATTGAGCAACACGTTTCCTGAGAGCACACAATGTGTTCTCAATTTGATAAACATCGTGGTGAGCGAGTGACCAGGCTGAAGCTCTGTCTGCACTGAACTCAGACCACACACCCCCTGCCTACACAGCCCTCCACAAGTCACAGTGTCTGCCCCAGTCACACACACCCATTTCACAGAGATAATAACTAGCACTTCTGCAAGACATACAGAGGAAAGATATCTACAATAAATGCAGTGTCCAGCTTTGTTTCATGGTGACATGGACAACATTCTAATCTTACTTTACAAACAAACTCAGAACTGTGTCATTATCCTTTGTTATGGTGGTTTATTCTGCATGAACTTTGTTAATTTTACAAAGCTTTTGCAAATGTTGTCCACAATAGTATGTCCATTATACAAATGTGTGTGTATATATATATATATATATATATATATATATATATATATATATATATAATATATATATATATATACAGAACACATTTGTATAATGGACATACTATTGTGGACAACATTTGCAAAAGCTTTGTAAAATTAACAAAGTATATGCAGAATAAACCACCATAACAAAGGATAATGACACAGTTCTGAGTTTGTTTGTATATATATTATATATATATATATACATATATATATATATATTATATATATATATATATATATATATATATTAGGGCTGTCAAACAATTAAAAAAAATAATAATCATGATATTAACATGTAATCTAGATTAATCACACTTTTAATCACATTTTCAGCAGCAATAGAATACAAATTTAATTAAAGCTATGTTTAGGAAAACAACAAATCCCCCTTTTAAATAACATTTTGTTTAGAAAGAGTTCATCGTGAAGTAAAAACCTCCCAAGAAAAGACCATCGCAGCTCTTTTCCAAGTATCTCTTTATTATGATGCATAGAAAGATTTTTGCTTAGCTTGGATGTATTTTTTACCACTTTAAATATATTGGTTTCAGTAGTGACAGAGAATACAGGGTATGCAATGCTCAGTTTACTTTTGATCACAAATGTTTGCATTGTCACCCTCCCATTCACGTTATACATGCAACTGGATCTTGCTTGTATCGCATGTAAACACAGCAGACATCCTTTAATTCATGCAGACAGGGACCGAAGTGTGCCAGAGTAAGTGAGAAACACAGATTAGTGTGCATAACAATATATCCCTGTGCTGACAGCCAACAGAGTGACATTACGCACCTACCGGTATATTATATCCATTGTTCAGGGGCGCAGGGAGCTGGTTTAAGAAAGTCACTGATCTTGCTTTGAGTTTTTAATTTGTAACCACTTTCACACACAGACTGCCAGGCGAGGGTTAAGTCTGCTGGTTTCCAAAGCAGTGACAGTCATGGGGTTTCCATGCAGATCAATTTACACGTGAAGTGGCGACGCGTGTGCACGTTTGGGAGAATTACTCGTGTAAATCAGGTTTGTGGCCGAAAAAAAACGGCCAAAGAGAGGGATAGAGTGAATCTCATTTCCTTGTGTTCTAATATGAGCAACCTTAAATTATGCTGTAAAATAAGAAAAAGCAGGCATTGTCCCTAATGGTAAGATTATTATTTGATAGTGAATCTCGAGTTGGAATATAATGAGTGAGAGACAAGAGACATGCTTTTGCAACTGGCGGGTGGTTTAAATATAAACTCCAATAGCATCGGGTTACATAGTTAAGAAGGCGACACACTTCTTTCTTCTTATTGTTACTATTACTCTGAACCGTGCTGAAATGATTCAGATCCGAGTCGCTTTGTAGTACAGCATTGGAATTGGATGCATTTATTTTAAGCAGACTTGGTCCCCAGCAGGAATGAAAGCAGGGTCGTTTAGTTTAAATGGGGAGGGTATGTTGTGAACTAGTAACTATTATTTGCTCTCTGGTATGGGGCACTAAGGGGGAGGGTATAGGGGTTGATTTTGAAAGCAGGTCATGCTACATACAAGTTTTCTTTGCTTCTCTACTGACTAAACGTTATGATGAAAACAAAAGTCTTATTAAGCTTTTTTGCAAATTCAAAGAAAGATGTTTTCTGGGGTCTTTGGCTTTGTTCTCTCTGTAATTATTATGAAGACCATCTCCTATATTTTACTGTTGAAGAGTAATGGCTGATACTTTAAACTGTGAATCTTGGAATGTCAAAGGAGTTAACAACCCTGTGACAAAGTGCCCACCCCTGTGTGTATTTTCTGTTATATGTTTTGTGTGGTGTGTTAAATGTTGGTGTATAGTCATTGGTACACGGGATATAAACGGGTCTGTGTTTCACGTGTGTTTAGAAATGTATAATTGTATTTAGGCACGGGATTGTACATCACTTCACGTGCATTTAAAGTAGTTAATATGTGAGCACGAGGTTGCACATAATTAATTCACGTGCTGGGATTCAAGTGAATAATTAATAGGTAATTGAATCCCAGCACAACAGTATATATAGATGCACGTTTTACTCACTCGTGGTTGGGTGTTCGGTGAGTAGGGAACGGGAGAGAGAGGAGGAGAAACCAAGTAGGAGTTTAATATCAATTGCTATTGCGTGCTGGTGGGACCAGCACGATACTTGTTTATTTAAAACTCACCGTGTTTGTTTGTGTGTCGATCTGCTCACCGTTTGTTAAGTGTTAGTCTGTTTTTGTTTGTCTATTTATTTTGGCGTAAAGTGCCGTGTCCTGTTTCTGTTTGTTTAAACCTTTTATTTTCAATAAACCGGCGCAAGCAAGCGTCTTCATCATTTCACCTCATCTGTCCTGTCTCTGTGTATTCATTTCCTGGTTCTGACGTCACCACTCGGCCGTCTTTGTGACACAACCCCATAAAACGTAAGAAGATTGTAAACTATCTTAAAAAAGAAAGAACAGATATTGCTTTCTTACAGGAAACCCACCTGATAGACTTGGAACACTCTAAAGTATGCAGACAGTGGGTGGGGCATGTTTTTTTTACTCTTCTTTTAACTCTAAGTCAAGGGGGGAGGCTTTGCTCATAAGTAAGCAGATATTGTTTAAGCTGCGCTCAGTGGAGGGGGATAATGCAGGTAGATAGGTATCTGTAAAGTGTGAAATTGGTCATGCCCGTTTACTCTGATCAATTTATACAGACCTAATTTTGATGATCCTAAATTTTATAAAGATATGATAATGCGAATTGCTGTAACACAAGGTCAGTGCATAATAGCAGGGGACTATAACTTAGTCCTGAACCCCACACTAGATAAGTCTTCACCTAAAACCTTGGAGCCCAGCAGAGCTGCTGTAGCCCTTAAGCATGGCATGAAGGACCTGGGTCTTATAGATGCATGGCGATCACTGCACCTAACTGAAAAAGATTTTTCCTTTTTCTCTAACATACATAATGCCTACTCTATCTCAAACCTTGCTTCCAAGAATTATAGATTGCAAATACTTAGCTGCCACTTTCTCTGATCACTGCCCCTTGAAAATTATACTGGATCTGGGGACTGGAGCCCCACCTTCACATAGCTGGAGATTTAAACCCTATTTACTTAAAGACCCTGAATTTGTTAAATTTATGGAAAACCAGATTGACCTGTTTTTAGATACAGTAGTTTTAAACCAACCTTAGAATTTTCGGAAATACTCTCCTGTGTAACACAGTATGAACGAATATCTGTTTTCTTTTTTTCTGCTCTTGTCGATCGTGTGAACTTTTTCCTGTACGTGCTTGACCTTTATCTTGTGCGATTTATATTTTTTTTTTTCAGACTTTATAAAGTAGATGACAGACTCCTGATGTACTGACGTGACCTACGTCATTTGAGTCTTTGCTTCAAGAGAAAACGTCCCCCCGGTAAACCTGAACCGGAACTACCTAAGGTCTAAAAGATATTTCGGCCAAGTCTTTTGCAGGGGTGCAAGGCACTCGGCCCTGATGGATTCCCCATTGAATTCTATAAAGCATTCATGGACAAACTGAGAACACCCTTGACAGAAATGCTCAAGGAATCCCTGCATAAGGGACAACTACCCCAAACTCTAGAATTAGCAACAGTTATACTTCTCCCCAAACCTGCTAAAGATAAACAGCAATGCAGCTCATATAGACCATTATCGTTGCTTGATATAGGTTTTAAAATCCTGTCTAAAATTATTGCCTTGAGGCTTGAATCTGTTGTATCCACAGTTATACATGAAGACCAAACAGGGTTCTTGCAACACAGACTGGGAGCTGACAATCTTCGTAGATTACTCCACATTATACATCAGTCACAGACTGCAATAGATCCTAAGCTTGTTGTGTCGATGGATGCAGAAAAAGCATTCGACCGCATAGAATGGGAATTTTTATTCCAAGTCCTTGAACATATGAACTTTGGCCAAAATTGTATTAATTATATTAAAACACTGTATAAAAGCCCCAAAGCCCAAATTTTGACAAACGGTATCATATCTGAATTTTTTCTTCTAGGTAGGGGCACAAGGCAGGGATGCTCCCTCTCCCCACTGTTGTTCGCTCTGGCTATTGAACCTCTTGCGGTCGCAATTTGTTCCAACCCACAAATCAGGGGAATAATGTATGGTCCAATAGAATACAAATTATCTTTATATGCAGATGATCTCCTTCTGTATGTGTCTGACCTGGATACTTCAATGCCTAATGTATTTCAAGCCTTGGCTGAGTATAGTGCAGTATCTGGTTATAAATTAAACTATGATAAAAGTGAGGTGATGCCCCTAAACAATAGCATTAACAACACAACTCAACAGTTTGGTTCGTCCTAGGTGGAGTCCAAATGGTTTTAAATATTTGCGGGTCCAAATAACTAACTCCATAGATAAAGTTTACCAGGCTAATTACTTACCACTGCTAGATAAAATAAAGAATCTACAAAGATGGACTGATCTACCCTTATCCCTAATTGGCAGGGTGAATATAATAAAAATGAATGTTTTGCCTAAATTTTTATATTTATTTCAAACAATTCCCTTAAAAATTCCAGAAATGTTCTATATCAAAATTCAAGAAATTGTTTCTAAATTCTTGTGGCATGATAAACATGTTAGAGTAAAGGCTTCAACACTTCAGGCACCATTTATCAAGTGGGAAATGACCCTTCCTAATTTTAAACTATATTATCTTGCATCACTTCGTGGTATATGGATACGGCTTAATTTAGACAAAGTTAATGCAACTTGGTCATCCATAGAACAACACATTGCTGATCCCATTCCACTGAGTGCGCTCCCATTTATAGCTTCTAGAAAAATGATGTCAACAATAACTAATAACCCTATTGTACTGAATACATTCAATTGCTGGCTGGAGAGCCACACACTCTGTGGTCTCCAGCATAACTTATTTAAATACACCCCACTTAAAGATAACCCCTTTATTCCCAAGGCTATAGTAGACAGGATTTATGGAATTTGGAGAAAAAAGGGTATTGAGCATCCTGGAGACCTGTATGACACTACCTCACAGGTCAGAATTTCTCTGATGACCTTAAGACATACTGGAATAGTTAGATAGTTTCCACGACCTTTGGGGATAGGGTGGTCTGGAAAAGTCAAGACCCCCTGCTAAACCTCTGGGGAAAGTTAATTTTTTGGAGTTGGTCAGTTCCTACCCATAGCGGGGGGTCACTATCCTAAATCGACTCGAATACAGTTTCGACGGCTATCCGACCACGTACGTGACTGCAGATTCGGACGGGGACAGCCGAATCTTATGGGTCACGTCGATACCCATGACGGGAAGGAACTCAACTAAGTCACAATACGTTCCAACGCTTGCTCTTCTAGCGTTTCTATCCGAAGTGTTGGCCTTCGGCCGCCTGTCTTTTTTACATATTAATATTTTATTAACATTGTATATATTTTGGTTGTTGTGTTTTTTGATCTGTTCAAAAAAAAAAAAAAAAAAAAAAAAGAATAGATCTTAGCATCAATCGTTCCCATGCGACGCTCAGGACGGCTGATCCGGTGCGTTAAAGTCGGAGTCAGAACTCAAAGTTTAGCACCTTAGGCCTTTGGCCTGTGTTTTCAGAGCACTGTAGGTAAGTATAGTACCAGCACCCTTCAGACTTGCCTTTGTACTTCAGTACCTAGAACATAAGAACATAAGAAAGTTTACAAACGAGAGGAGGCCATTCGGCCCATCTTGCTCGTTTGGTTGTTAGTAGCTTATTGATCCCAGAATCTCATCAAGCAGCTTCTTGAAGGATCCCAGGGTGTCAGCTTCAACAACATTACTGGGGAGTTGATTCCAGACCCTCACAATTCTCTGTGTAAAAAAGTGCCTCCTATTTTCTGTTCTGAATGCCCCTTTTTCTAATCTCCATTTGTGACCCCTGGTCCTTGTTTCTTTTTTCAGGCTGAAAAAGTCCCTTGGGTCGACACTGTCAATACCTTTTAGAATTTTCTTTTTAAAACCCCAAAAGTAATGACTAAAGCTAAGGTTTACAATTTTAGAAAAGCAAACTATGAAGGTATGAAACAGAGACTACCAGAAGTAGATTGGAGTAAAATAGAGAAAACACCCACAGAAGAAGGATGGTTGTTCTTCCAAAATGTAATACTAGAGGCGCAAAACAATTACATCCCTAAAGTAGACAAATCTAAATGTAAAACTAAATTGCCAAAAAAATATTTCAGCGAAAAAAGTCACTTTACAGAGCGTTAAAAAGGGACCAAAAACAAAATACACAGAAAGAGTACACGGAACTGCAAACGCAAGTCAAAAAGGAAGTTAGAAAGGCCAAGAGAGAAATAGAAATGAACATTGCTAAGGGAGCTAAAACCAATTCCAAAATGTTTTTCCAATATTACAACAGCAAGAGAACATTCAAAGAGGAGATTACAAATGGCAAAATCGTAGATGAAGAAAAAAAAATAGCAAATATATTAAATGATTACTTTTCACAAGTTTTTACAAAGGAGGATACGGACAACATGCCCCACATGTCAACCTGTTCCTATCCAGTTTTAAATAACTTTAGCATAACCGAGGCAGAAGTGTTAAAGGGACTAGGAGCTCTTAAAATAAACAAATCCCCTGGGCCGGATGAGATCCTCCCAATAGTACTCAAAGAAATGAAAGAAGTCATTTACAAACCGCTAACCAAGATCATGCAGCAGTCTCTTGACACAGGGGTGGTACCGACAGACTGGAAAATTGCAAACGTAATACTGATCCACAAAAAGGGAAACAAAAAAACCTAGGAGTTTATGTTGACTCAGAAATGTCTTCATCTAGACAATGTGGGGAAGCTATAAAAAAGGCTAACAAGATGCTCGGATACATTGTGAAAAGTGTTGAATTTAAATCAAGGGAAGTAATGTTAAAACTGTACAATGCACTAGTAAGACCTCATCTTGAATATTGTGTGCAGTTCTGGTCACCTCGCTATAAAAAAGATATTGCTGCGCTAGAAAGAGTGCAAAGAAGAGCGACCAGAATTATTCCGGGCTTAAAAGGCATGTCATATGCAGACAGGCTAAAAGAATTGAATCTGTTCAGTCTTGAACAAAGAAGACTACGCGGCGACCTGATTCAAGCATTCAAAATTCTAAAAGGTATTGACAGTGTCGACCCAAGGGACTTTTTCAACCTGAAAAAAGAAACAAGGACCAGGGGTCACAAATGGAGATTAGACAAAGGGGCATTCAGAACAGAAAATAGGAGGCACTTTTTTACACAGAGAATTGTGAGGGTCTGGAACCAACTCCCCAGTAATGTTGCTGAAGC
>NW_024474817.1:0-7485 GCF_017654505.1 Polyodon spathula
TACACTCAGCCCTGTTTCCGCCTGTTTTTCACTGTTTTCATTTATGTGTGTTTTAACTACTGAATAGTTTGTACTACATGCATGTAACATATCAAATGAAAGGCCACGAAATTGCCTTTCATATTTTGTAATACAATTTGAGAATATGTGTTAAAAAAAAAAAAAACACTTTTCCAAAAAAAATCATGTTTGGGCAGGAGGAGTAAGCTTTCTTCAAATATTACTAAAGTTACAAAGCGCGTCTCCGCGTGCAGGTCTTCAGGTTTCGCCATGTTAATGCTCTGGAGCGCGCTGCCTATTGACTGCACGCCTGGTGTAACCCATTGCAAGCCCCTACAGCTGAAATTCACATGCTTTAATCCACCACCTAGCCACGTGCCCTAAGGGTTGGTTCGTACAAGTGTCGCAGATGAATGCGATATGTCTGGTGCAGACCCAGTACTATTTTAGGTCGCAGATGCATGATAAAAAAAGTGTGTGGATGACGTAATTCCAACCTGTCGCACAGGGTCAGAGAGAGACCCTCGACTCCAACCACAAATTATGTCGGGAGTGAAGTATGAACTAACCTTAATCAATCAATATTTATTTTGTATAGCGTTGTGGCAGAGCAAAGCTCTTCCCCTTTTTAAAATGGGGCAGGCTGGGGTTAAACTCCCCTATCTGCCTTGGTTTATTGTGTTCGGGTGGCTGGGGTTGATTGGTTGATTAGGTTTATTAACGATCAGTCAGCGCCCAGCCATCTGATATAAAAGGGGGCCTCAGCTTCACATTATGAGAGAAGTGAGCTGAGGAAGCAGGTTGGTGTTTTGTTTGAATCCAGTGAAGGCGTTGACCAGCCTGGAAACCTTACTTTTGTAAGTTTTGCTTTGTTGTCTTTAATTTTGTGTTTAAAGATTTTTATTTTGCCATTGTGCACGCTTATTTTTGTGTTATTTATAATAAAATAAGTGTTTTTTTTGAACTGCAGACTGTCTCTGGGCCTATATCCACTCTCCAGCCTGCCACAAGCAGTCTTTGACATACGTGGACCCCAAAAAACCCCAAAAGCCCCCACAATCACAAAGCGCTTTACAAGATAGTGAGGAACAATGCATGATACATTACATACAGGGCATAGTACATTAAAACAGTAAAAAACGAAACAATGCAAATACATTAAATATAAGCAGTATGCATTAAGTAAAAGGCTAGACAAGACAGGGTGTAATGTGATCATGTTTTTTACATCTGGTAAGGATCCTAGCAGCTGCACTTTGAACCAGCTGCAATCCTGGTGTTTGTAGGCACACGGACGGAAGACCGGTCTTGAGAGAGATTTGCAGTTAGTACAATTCCTAGAGGAGAAGGCTAGCATGACATAGGATCTCCTACATCCGGGCATGGAACAGGTGGGACCAGAACCTTTGAGATGTTTCGGAGGTGTATAAGGAGATTTGACTACAGAGGAAGGTGGGCATCAAAATGAAAGGTGTTCTATCCAGATACACCACAGGTTCTTCTGCAGTGGGGGAAGGCAACCAGCAGGACAGTTTTTGCGTAGAAGGAGGATTTGACTACAGATGAGATTTGGGCGTCAAAGGGGAGGTTTCTATCCAGAAGTACACCAAGGCTTCATGCAGTGGGGGAAGGCAATTGGCAGACAGTTTTTGAGGTTGAGATTCTTGAGTTGAGTTTTTGATCCTACTAGAAGTTGTTCAGATTTGGTGTTGTTGAGCTGAAGAAAATTGGCAGACATCCAGGCCTCAGTGTCTTGGATGCAAGCTGAGAGTCGGACCATGGCAGCTTCCAGGACTGACATCCAGGGTCTAGTTGTATAGTTAGAGCTGGGTAGTATCGCATAGGAAGTGAAACATGAGGCTATGTTGGTAATAAGGTGACCCACAGGGCAGCATGTAATGTTTGAAGAGAAGAGGCCCGAGAACAGACTCCTTGGGGTGACACCATAGGAAAACAGACTGCATGCGTCCAGATAGGTAGATAGGTATCCAGGAGCCGGAGAGACATCCCAGCATACTTCTGAATGCGTCAAGATGCTATGATCTATGTGTGTGGCCATCAGAATCAAAAGCAGCAGTTAGGTCAAGGAGGACAAGGACAGAGGGAGCAGGAGGTCAATTTCGGTACTGTGATGCGGCCAGAAGCCACTGTAGAGTTTCAGGGAGATTGTTATCTGTGCGATGTTTCGTCAGCTGGCTGGCTACAGGCATTTCAAGAGTTTTGGTGAGAAAAGGGAGATTGGATATGGGATGGAAGTTGAATAAAACAGCTGGGTAATGGGAGGTTTTTTTGAGCACTGGCGTTACTCGGGCAGTCTTGAGGGCAGCAAGAATCAGGCCTGAAACCAGGGACAAATTGAGAGTGTGTATAATGGAAGGAGCAAGATCAGAAGCACAGAGATGGATGAGATTTGTTGGCCAGGGGTCCAAAAGGCACATGGCAGTAGTTAATTTCAGCAGTAGGCTGGAGACATCAGTAATGGAGATAAGGAAGAGAGAGCAGGAGGGGCAGTCGGAGGAGAGTCAAGGTGGTCAACTACTATACTGGGTTTGTGGCAGGAGAGTGTAGAATAAATGGTCTTGATTTTGTTCTGAAAGAAAGAGGAGAAATCATGGCAGGTAAGAGAGGAGGATGAATGGGAGGTGGATTTATAGATGGCTGGATTCAGGATTTGTTCAATGGTTTTGAAGAGAATATTTGGTTTACCATGTCCCATAGATATGATTTCTGAGAAGTACTTCACCCTGGCAGCAGCGAGCGCACACCTGTAGCTACTGAGGTGATCGGTCCAAATCTCTCTGTGAACTGTTAGTCCAGATGACCTAATTTGTGCTCAGAATTGCGGCAGGCAGACTTAAGCAGTCGAAGTTCGGGAGTATAACATGGACAGTTGGGATGTTTCTTTACTATTTTGGTTATAAGCAGGGCAACTGTGTTGATAATCTGAGTAAGGGTGGCGTTGTAGAGAGACACCTCGTCATCAACCGAAGACGGAAGACTGCCAGTCAGAGGGGAAGAAGAGACACATTCAGAGTAGGATTTAGCAGATTTTTGGGATGGAAGGAAATAACAGTATCAGTAGTAGATGAAAGAGCAGGAAGATTAATATTTGCAATGATTAAGAAATGGTCAGAGAGAGAGAGATCCAGGGTGTGCCCTCGGGTGTGAGTGGGAACGTTGACAGATTTGAGAGAGTCCAAGACAGTCCAGGAGTGTGACAAAGTCAGTCACCAGAGGGGAAGGTGGCAAATCGACCCCCCCCCCCCCCCCCCCCCCCCCCCCCCACCCCACCCCCCCCCCCCCCCCCCCCCCCCCCCCCCCCCCCCCCCCCCCCCCCCCCCCCCCCCCCCCCCCCCCCCACGTAAAGGCATTGCCCCCCCCCCCCCCCCCCCCCCCAAAAAAAAAAAAATAAAAAAACACGTAACTGGGTGAACAATGTAATTTTGGATTTTGTAAGGGGATGCAATTCGGCATCCTGAAATTAAATCAGTTTGGGATTTTTAGGTGGAGTTCTGTTCATATGAATAACACTGGTAATGATATATCCCTAAAAAACCTTGAGCATGGAATTAAACCACACCTTCTGTAAATATGTCTTTCCCTTCCCATACCCACCCTTACACCTTTGTTTTTATTGTATATGTTGTTTTGTGTTGTATATTGTCTTTATTGTTTTTGTTTTAATAAAAGTGCATTTTTAAAATATCTTTGTTATTGAGAAATGTATATAGACATAAGTATTACTGTATGGTATGCAATGAATGCTGTATGATATGTACATTATATTCATGATATATTTGATTCATGAGATCTGGTGTAAAACATAATAAATAAAACAAATCAGATAATGTTAAGAACAAGTTCTCACACAGAGTTTCACACAATAATCTACAAGTAAAAAGTATAACCTGTGTGATATGATGTTTTATCTTTCCTGAAATACAACGACTGATGAGTGGGGACTTTATTGTAGAAGTGAGGATCAGAGATTTGCACAGGGTAATACATTAAATTGGAGAGCTATCTGAATTATTAGTACAGTATATGGTGCTATGCGAGTACGTCCACCATGTCAACTCGGATTACAGATGTTCATTATATAACATAACTGCACTTTTGGACGGTATGTATTGGAAGCCAATCATTTTGTGCATTTCTCAAATTATACATACACCTTAAAACACCATCTTCCACTAAAAACTTGTACGTTTTCTATATTAACAGGTTTAGATATCCCACGTGGGCTTGATTACAACGTCAAAAATATTATTCTCTACATGAAGAAAAGTGTTTGTACTCACTTTCCCACTCAATTTATTGAAAAGGTTCAAAGTCACCAAGCAATTTACCATGAAAATAATATAACTGTTAAAGTGAGCTTACATAAACACTTATTAAACACTTATTTGCTTACCACACAGTATGACATGTTCATGAACGACATTTTTTAAAGGAAATAAACATTTGGCAAGTAGCGATTTTAGCTATGCAGAGACATAAATTATACCGACCAAAGTAATGTTTTTAAAATATTTATTTGTTAAAAAAAAAAACTAAAATACAGCAAGCAATTTCCTGAAGATAAAATATATTTAATACAAATGAAACGTAAATATACATTATAATGAATATAACTTTTTAAAATAAAATACTGTCTGCAATACAGTTCGATAAATAAGATGACAACATATTTAAACAAAAATTACTGTCTGCAATGCAAAACTTGTTTTCGTTTCTCAAAAAAAAAATACAAAGCGTCCTGTAATTTTTGATGAACACGGAGAACCTTTCCTTTAAGCTCTAGGATTCACGTATGTGTAGAAAGGCTCAAAAAGGCAAATGCTAACTTATTTCACGGCTAACTTATTTCCTGTGACACCGGTATTTAAAGCAAGTATTATCAGTTTTCATTCTAGGAGAGGAGAAAGAGTGAGCAAGCTTTGTCCAGGGGATCCAGAAATTAGCCGTCAAGGTGGGAATAAGACGTCTGGCCATTAGGAGAGATTTGGGAAAGGTCCTCAGGAGAGATTTGGGAAAGGTCCTCACTCCTCCTCTCCTCTCTCGGACTGCCACAGCTCAGACTGCCTTTGGTAGTGTGGCCCTTAGACAGCTGGCGTTCTAAGACACTGTTTGCCAATTTACGCTATCCTGTAGGTCTGGAGCCGTATACTTAACACACGTTTCTAATCAGCCTCCCAATTCAACACAGCCCAGCACACTAAGGAACTCTACATTACAATTTTTAGGTGCAGTCTGGTTACCCCAGCAATTAATGTTTTAAACTTTTAATTAACTATAATTCACTTCCCTATTTCAATGTTGTTTCAGCCAGCGACTGGGAGCACACATGTCTCTTCAGTTACATTCACAAACTACAAGCAGTCCCTCTTACTTTCTTTCCTGTTTTTTATTTTCCAGGTTCCAATCCAGCAGCTAAAGTGAGGGCGAGTGGTGTAGAATATCCTGACTGTGGTAAAGGTTTCATGCAGTTAGAGCATTTAAAAAAAACCCAGAGAATTCACAACAGAGAGAAACCTTATCACTGCTGTTGCTGTGGAAAGAGTTTCAGTCAGTCAGGACATCTGAAAGAACACCAGCGAACTCACACAGGAGAGAAACCATATCGCTGTTCTGACTGTGGGAAGAGTTTCAGTCAGTCAGGAAACCTGAAAGAACACCAGCGAACTCACACAGGAGAGAAACCGTATCACTGCTCTGACTGTGGGAAGAGTTTCAGTCGGTCCAGACATCTGAAAGAACACCAGCGAATTCACACAGGAGAGAAACCGTATCGCTGTTCTGACTGTGGGAAGAGTTTCAGTCAGTCAGGAGAGATGAAAACACACCAGCGAACTCACACAGAAGAGAAACCGTATTGCTGCTCTGATTGTGGGAAGTGTTTCAGACAGTCAAGAGACAGGAAAACACACCAGCGAACTCACACAGGTGAGAAACCATATCACTGTTCTGACTGTGGGAAGAGTTTCAGTCAGTCAGGAACCCTGAAAATACACCAGCGAACTCACACAGGAGAGAAACCATATAGTTGCTCTGACTGTGGGAAGAGTTTCAGTCGGCCAGACAGCCTTGTTTCACACCAGCGAACTCACACAGGAGAGAAACCGTATTGCTGCTCTGACTGTGGGAAGAGTTTCAGTCAGTCTGGACATCTGAAAGAACACCAGCGAATTCACACAGGCGAGAAACCATATCACTGAAGTGACTGTGGGAAGAGTTTCAGTCTTGAACAAGCCCTTCAAATTCACAGTGGAGAGAAACCTTAACCCTTTGCTGCTTCTTGTCAGGCGCGTCCGGTCCAAATTTTTTTGAGAGTAAAAAAAGGTTTAAGACGCATTACATGGCAAAACGATATCAGTACTGCATCTCCAGCCAAGCCCCACCCCTTGTTCGCTGTATTTCTCACATACCTCTTTATAGACGTGCATACTTATAAATTCTCTCCTGATCTCTCGTTTTATCACCAAACTCCTCAATAATGCGATCCAAGTCATTATTTTATTACTATAACATCTCAAAAAATTATTTGAGCCCTGGATGCAGAAGCAGCTATCTCCTTTGTTTCCATCTTATCTCTGTGGTGTAGCTGCTAGCTCTATTGCTCACACGCTCCCTTTTTTCGGCTTCATTCGGCTCCTATCGATCTCACTTGGCCATTGAATGGTTTTCTTGTCTTTCTGATGATGTTGGACAGGGTCCGACATCGGACCGGAAAGGGAAAATCGTAATGCAGGACCTTGTCCAACATAGGACTGTAAAGGGTTAAAGGGACAATGGGACTTTTTACTCATGAGGATAAAAAACATTAATATTGCATTAAATACTGTTTGTGTATTACTCTTCAAAGTGGGCGGTGACGAGGTCACGTCACAAGAGGCTGCTCTGCTGTCAACTTAGGCTGTCAATGCAGTCAGTGTCTGGCAGCGGGAATATGCAGAAAGGAAACTATTCCACACCTCATCTGATGGACGGCAGGAGAAATGAATAACTCACTGTGGGAAATTAGTTTCAGGGATTTAGCATTTAAGCTGCATTAACTTGAAAATAATAAATTGATGGGAAAGAGTATCCCGACCCTGGATGTAGCATCCCAGAGACAAGATTGCACCGTCCTTACTGGGCAACTGCCTGGAGGATTTGTCTTGTAAATTCATTACAATTCTAAAACTAATGAAAAATGCTAGTGTCCCATGCCTGTATTATGACATGAATGACTGAATATTGTGCTACGTGAAGCTTTGCAATGTGCATTGTCCATGCTTGTATTTGTGCCTGCTTTCGTAAACTGCCCCGTGTAGTAGGCATGTGTACGGATCTTGGGTACAGAAAGGCAAATGGTGTAATCTGAGATGAGACATGACTGTACAATGAAACCCTGAGTGTGCTGATTTACAGTTGATTAATTATACACACAATACAAAGCAATGCTAAAAACAAAACCTATATGTCTATATTGTATTGAAATGA
>NW_024474818.1:0-1147 GCF_017654505.1 Polyodon spathula
GGAACATGTATTTGCTAAGGCTTGTTGCATTAATTTGAGGACAGCACTCTGCTTTGCTGTCATTCTCATAGCTGGCTGGCAGTGCTGGAGCCTTCATGTTGTGAGGTAGCACCTGGCCAGACTCTGCAGTCAGAGAATATAGGGGTGAGGCCGGAAAAGTGGCTTTAGATAGTGAAAAAAAACATGAAAATGAAAGTATGTCGCAAGTAATCATAATATGACCCTGTGCACAATAAATAATATTTTTTTGATTTTTTATTTATTTTTTTGATTTGCGTTGCTTGACACTGTACAAAATTCCTGTTATTTTCCAAGATACTGGTTTATCTTCCCCTCTAGTAACAGCTAGCGCACAGTTCCTGGGTAGCAGATTTAAAGCAAGGAGACCGATTCCATGCTCGCACAGGTGCTTTACAGTGGAACGTAAATCTGTCACGTGACAGAATTGCACTCCGCAGCAGGCTCAGAGCTTCCCTATAAGTGTGTTTATTTTTCCTCCAAATAGCTTAAGATAAAAAAAAAAAATACCAACAGTAATAATCCATCGTGTATAACAAAAACAAAACAAAAAAAGGACAAAGTGTTTTATTTAAATGCTGTTGCAAGGCATGAATGATAAAGTGAGTTCTATTTTGTTTCAATTTAAGTTTAGTTGTTTGCGTTGCACGGGTGCGACCGGCCCTTTGTTTGCAAAATGAACACGGCATGGCGGCATCAGCAAGGGTCGCACTAAAAGGAAGATCGGGATGACTGGGATGGTTGCCTGCAATTACTCTGACAGACACTAGAGGCCACTGTAATAATGTATGCGGTTTATTTACTATATTACTGTTTTGGTAGACACCTCTTTTAATCAATCTGTAATCGTGAAATACGCAGTTGAATATACATTTCCAGGAGAAATACTGTTATTAGTACAGTCTGCAGTGGAAAAAGAAAAGTATTTTCAACCAATTCTAACTGGTATGAGGGGTATTAAAAGATATGACAAGCACTGTAGTAACACAAATCAGTGCTTTCTAGCAATTTCTATTGGGAAGATGGTTATCATATTATTATTGATATTATATATGGCTATCATAAAATGTTTTTATTAGGGGAGATGGCCAAGAAACACTGTCCAGTTACTCATATCAATGCATCATCT
>NW_024474819.1:0-23000 GCF_017654505.1 Polyodon spathula
TTCCACTAAAATAGCTAAAAAACAGTGCTATAACTAGACCGTGCTTCTTTGCTATCTTCCCTAATAAAAACTTTTGTAATAGCTGTCTTCCCACCAATAATCGCTAGAAAGCAAACAAAATAGGAGTTAATTATGCAAATGTGTATTTTGGATTTGAAAATATTGGGCAACAGTAACATTTGCTGAGAAAACATCCTTTTGAGGAGGTCGGTGCTGCTGGTCGTTCCTGGGATCAATCTTTTCCTCTCTGTGCTCCTGGTTAAGGTGGGACAGGCCGGGGAGAAGGAGGGCATTGGAGTTGGGAAGAGCCTTAGGGACTGGCTGCTGAGCATCTCAAGCACCCAGGGGAAGCTGCTGATTGGCTATTGACATTATGACATCACTTTCCTCTATGATGTCAGTGCTGAACATGAACAGCATGATATCTGTTGCCATGGTGCTGTGCTTAAACAGTTATAAAATGGCTTGGATACATTAAGTGCTGTGATTGGCTGAAGAAGATCACATGACCGTGCAGTAATAGTTGCCTTACCGTATGGCTATGACATCATAGAAAAACGTATTTACCTGTAGGGCTGTATCCGAAGGTTCGTTCGCTAGCCAGCGATTCAAAGATTTGTCAAACGGTTTCACCCACTGTATGTTTTTTTTCTTCCTATTAACAGAAACCGTTTGACACAGTGTCACTAATGCAAAATTTGATTTTTTGATTTGTATAGTGCATATTACGATAAAAAAGTTATTAATAAAACCTGCTACCAAATTGTCATACATTACGTACAACTGGAGCAGGGTATAGTATCCAAAGCAGTGGCTCGTATCTCTAGTGACTGTAGTGCTTCAGTAAAATATGTACTGAATACCTAGTGTACAAGACGGTGTAAGAGAAGTGCCATGGTAAAATCTGTTTGAAACATACAAAACATACGCTAACACTAATTTTAAACTTGAGCACCATCCGCCCCTCCCCTTTCCAGCTCATGTTATCCAGAGCCAAATCATAAATTTCTTCATTCGTCATCTTGACAACAAAGTGTTGTATAGTGTAAGCTATATTGAAAGAAATGTCTCAAAACCCCTCTGCAGGAAAGACTTTAATTTTGTTTTAATTATGTTTCTGAAATCGGAGTGTAGTGGTGAGATGTATCTGTTGTGTCTAGTTTAAACATTGCATACTCGCTACTCAGTTTTAGAAGGCGATATTTAGTTCAATAAGTATGTGCCGCTGCTATTTATACATTATTACAGTGTTGTGGAACTTTTCAGGTCTGCAACTAAAAGGGCCAACTGCACCAGGTATTCAGAGATATAAAGCTTTATTAGTTTGCGCAAACGAGAACAGCTCAACACATCAGTGTTAGGAAGCCCGAGCAGTGTTCTCCATACAGAGATAGCATACAGTTATTATACCTTTACAGAGAGACAGGGTGGTTTCCCTTTCAACCAATAAGCTAGAGCCAACTCAGTTGGTGTAACAAAGGTGGACAGGTATTTACAAGGTAGTACAATAAAGGTTAGGTGGAAGGATGGGTTCGCCCTGATCGACCGATAAGCTGGAGCCATGTTCCTTTTGTCACACCACCCACAGTTTGGTTTTCAGCTACACCTACCTGCAGTTTAATACATTTACTTTATTTCTATAAACTTAATAGATCATAAACTCAAAATGCTTTAAAGCATATAACTCAGTGAATAATTGTAGTACAGAGTAGCAACAAACAGGTGCAGGAATGGCTCTGTGCAATTATTCCCCTGCAGGACGTTTACCTTTTTGTTCCTTAGCCACTCCAGTGTAGCTTTGGCTGTGTGCTTTGGGTCGTTGTCATGCTGAAAGGTGAGCTTCCGTCCCAGTTTCAGCTTTCTTTCAGAGGGCAGCAGATTTTCCTCAAGGACTTCTTTGTACTTTGCTCCATTCATTTTCCCTTTTATCCTGACAAGTGCCCCAGTCCCTGCCGGTGAGAAACATCCCCATAACGTCAATGGAGAGAAGGAGGGAGGAGCGCTACACGGCGCTCATTGAACGGGTACGGCTGGCCGTTGCTGCAGCGACGGCCCCTACCACAACACCGCTGATGTCGCCCCCGAAGGCACGGGCGATGAAGATGTCGGCGGAGGATGACCCGGAGGCGTATTTAGTGGTGTTCGAGCGGCTGGCTACCGCGGCGGCTTGGCCGCGGGAGTTCTGGGCCAGCCAGTTGGGACCCTGCCTGATCAGGGAGGCTCAGGCAGCCTACCAAGCCATGAGTGACCATCACGCCACCGATTACGACCTGGTCGAACAGGCTATCCTCCGTCGCCTGAATATAACAGCAGAGACCCACCGGGCGCGGTTTAGGGAGTACCAGAGAGCCCCGGAGAGAAGACCGCCCAGCAGATGGGGGAAGCCATTGTGGTGGAGCAGTTCTGCCATGTGGTCAGCGCCGAAACCCAGGCGTGGATACGGCGCCACAACCCCGACACCCTGGAGGAGGCGGTCAAACTGGCGGAAGACTTTGAAGACTCCCTGACTTCTGCCCGGATCGGGATCCTGTCGGCCCCTGCCCTTCGGAGCAGCCGACCTCTCCCTCCCTATCCTCCAACACCAACACCACCACCCTTGTTCCCGGGACCCCATACCTCCGAGAGCGACGACCCCATTGGGCCCCCTCGCATCACCGCTACACCTGTTCCCCTTGCTCTGCCTCCACCATGCTTCACAGCAGGGATGGTGTTCTTTGGGTGATGCACTGTGTTGGGTTTGTGCCAAACATAACGCTTTGCATTTAAAAGTTCCATTTTAATTTAGTCAGACCAGAAAACTGTTTGCCACATGGCTACGGAATCTCCTGAGTGTTTTTTTGTATACTTCAAACTGGATTCAAGGTGAGCTTTCTTGAGTAATGGCTTCCTTCTTGCCGCTTTACCATACAGGCCAGATTTGTGGAGTGCTTGGGATATTGTTGTCATATGCACACTTTGACCAGTCTTGGCCATAAAAGCCTGCAGCTCTTGTAAAGTTGCCATTGGCCTCTTGGTAGCCTCTCTGTTCAGTATCCTTCTTGCTCGGTTATCCAGTTTGGAGGGACAGCTTGATCTAGGCAGGGTCTTGGCGGTGCCATACACCTTCCACTTCTATATAAATCATCTTGACTGGGATATTCAAAGCCTTTGATTTTTTTTATACCCATTTATCTGTGCCTTTGAATAACTTTGTCCCAGAGTTCTTTTGAAAGCACCTTGGTGCTCATGGTTGAGTCTTTGCTTTGAAATGCACTACCCAGCAGAGGGAACCTACAGGAACTGCTGAATTTATCCTGAAATCATGTGAATCACTACAATTTAACACAGGTGGAGGCCACTTAACTTGGTGTGTGATTTTGAAGGCAATTGGTTAGTTCTGAGCTAATTTAGGATTGCTATTACAAGGGGGGTGGACACTTATCCAACCAAGCTATTTCAGTTTTTATTTTTAATTCATTTTTTTTTTTAAAAAATAATGCATTATAAAAAATGCATAATTCCAGGCTATAAGGCAACACAGATGAAACAGTTGAAATGGGGTTTGTAAACTTTTCTGAAAGGCACTGTAATACAATATGTTAAATACAATTTATTTAGGAATAAATCTTTCATTCTCACAGACTAAGAAGAGCTCTGATGCGAGAAATTCGAACCATGTTTATGGCATCTTCGTGACGTCGTCTTAGATAGATTGAAAGAGACAGAACAAATTTTTTTTCATGCCCTCATTTATAAAAAGTAGCGCTGCCAGATATGATCAGCTATTTTCCGACGGTGCTCATGTAGTCGATTTTCATCATTCAGTAAAAAATGTATTCAGCTGCAGTAGCTCCAACGTTAGCGCCATCCAGTGTCCAGGGCCCAGCTACAAGCGCCGTTCAAAGCGCAGTTCCATTACTCAACTTGGTCTGTGTTTTCACCATCAGAAAGACTGGCTCCAACGACACTGCTGTACCATGGCAACATGGTACCTTCACGAGTAGCTCACTGGTGATAAGTTTGACATAGCAACTGCAGGCAGTTTTTCCGGTCACTGCGAGCCTGTGCCTCGGACGGACTGATGACGTTTCTGCGGAGGACGCCGGCGCGTCCAAAAAACGCTTAACACTGCGAATTGTGACATCTAAATACTACAGGCTGAACCCTCCTTGAATAGACCTATATCGTAGTTATTTGGGTCATCACTTCGGTTTCTGTTCAAGCAAGGTGTAGTATACATAAGACAAGGATTTTTAATTGATTTATATACGTCTGGGACGCTAACCTGCTTCACTGAAGCCAGTAGTTTCAATTCCAATCACAACCTCTAGATGGCAGTATAACACCACAAATTCTCACCTTAACTACCAATCCTTGTGAAGACAGTTCAGGCAGCTTTAACAGGCACTGCGAGCCTGTGCCTCACTACTGCAATCTTCTGGCTCCTGCGCCGGCGATCATTGCAACAGTGAGGGATTCCCTATCCCACTCAGGCCTCAACCTTTTTTGCTACATGTATTAACGTGCATTCTTAAATCCAAGCCCAACCACTCCCCTTTAGACCTGGTCATGAAGCAATCGACCAATCACTTTCGGAGATGCTCGAAATCCATCGATTCTTAGGTAGTTTCCAACTTCCCTGCATGAAGCCCCGTTCCTGCAGGCGGAAAAAATACTTGTTCCACGTGATTTGCACTTCCTTAGTTCAGTTGCCCCTAACTTCATCAAGGCACTCGACTTTCTGAGATGCTAAGAATCAACCGTCACATTAATTTCCAGCTTCCCTGCTTCAGGCCATTCCTGCAACTTTCAAAGTCCATTTCTTTCAATATGAGCTGCCAGACAGATACAGAAACCATGTGCTACGACTATGAACACTTCAGTCAAAGCGTCCTCCTACACCACAATAGACATTACACTCATGGACTGCTCCTGATCAAATCAATTGGTTTTGCAGCAGCCTCAGAGTAATGCATTCTTCATCCTCTCAGGTTCTGCAGCAGCATCAGATCTATGCATTCTTCATCTCTGCCCAAAGGCAGCCCCATCTCTGACATCATCTAAAACCGCCTTAACTCTCAAATACCAATTTCCACTGCATTCAGCAGTTCTCTGCTCTCTATAGCAAGACACTGCACACTACTGACAGCATTCCATCATTTACTCCCTCAGATCTCTGCCTATTCAGTAGATCTCGGCTCAACTGTTAATCACTACAGCAGATCTCTGCTCCATCTTCAGACCTGCTCACTATTGCATTATGCAAAAATTGCTTTAGTTTACTGTTCAAATCTGCACCTGCTCTCCTCCAGAGCTTCCAACACTCCAGCTTTCCTCCAACGTTGGAACCTTTACAATTATATATATATATATATATATATATTAATATATATATATATACTTCCTCAGCAATTTAGTCATATGTCTGCTCATACTCTCAGATACCACAAGCATTAATACATGAGAGACATGGTACGAGAAATCTGTCTTGATTTATGAATTAAGGAGTTCCACTATTAGGAGACTGACTGGAGTTGTGAATCTCTTAATGTGATGACTGGAGTTGTGAAACCCAAATCTCTGAATGTGAGTTCACCTTTTCCATTCCAAGCAGACATGATGGTAGCAGACCGCTGATCGATCCCATATTAACTAACTCATAGGATGGTCTGCATCTCATCTCTCTGCCTTTGTTTCCAGAATCAACATATATTTGTTCAGCTCCAACTGCCACCTCAACCCTCATCAAACTCTGCAACACTGACATCTGCTGTTCAACTAAATACAGCACTCTCCAACCTTCTGCAATCTGCTTGCCTCTACATGGCAACGTCTTAGCCCCAGCGACCAAGTCATCATTTACCACCGAATGGAAAACATTTACAACTTTCTGCACTCAAAAACCAAATACATCCCATTCTGATTTAATGAGCAAGGGATTGTAGCCTCCATCGTCCTTGGAAGGGATTCTCTTCACTTAGCCCCCATTACCGTTAAAGCCTACATCTTCGTAATTCAGTATTTCTGCCTCCTCAACTCCGTCCCTTTTCCAACACTCCTATCCTCCCCATTAGTTTGCTTGACACTGTCCTTTGTTTGCAGGTTGTGTGTTTTTCAAGTATCATTGTCTTCTGCAGGCTCAGGGAGGACAGAATGTCAAGGGAGGGTTTTGTGATGATGATGTTGGAGAAATCTTTTGTGGGAAAATATTTTTGCATCAATGTGACTGAGTGATAATTTTTCTTGAATTGAAAGCTTCTGATGTACAAAGCCTGTTGATTCGTAATGTAATAACCTGAATAAAGTACAGAGCACTCCTGCGCTGTATCGCATCAACCAGGCTTTGTTTTTGCAGAATTCAGGGTAGGAAAGGCTCTTGCGTTGGCTTTAAAAGCATGTTGCTGATCACACTAAATACTAAACCTGTACTGCTCCAACCTTCCTCAGATTTGTTCACCGAGTGCCCAGAAATAGAAATAATTTTCCTTAAATTTACTGTTCCTAATGAGCGTCTATTTCTACTGATATAACTCATTGTTACAAAATTGCAAGAAGTAGATGGAACGGGACGCTGGTGGTGTTAACTTTATCATCTCCACCATTCTTTATGACGTGTACAGTTTCTTAAAAGCCCATCTGCTTTTATTTCCATAGACAATAAGGGGGCGCTTGTGCCCCTCTCTCCCAGACTGGCCACGCAGTGTGGATACAGCTTAACTGTTGACTTCTTGGGAAATGCCAAGTTCCTTGCTTCTGTGCTGAGCTGCTTTGCTCAGAACACAGTAAGTCTTCATTTTATTTCTTGTAAACTTGTTTCTAATGGTGACATGCTGGGACTAACTTTAGCCTTTGTTTCCAGAATGACCTACAAGCTGACAGAAATCAATGTCTACTCAAACAGTTTTATGACTTCAGGTTCCTCCTATGTTCAGAGCATGGGCGGAGAGGGAAATTCTGTGTGAAAGAAACTACATGAAGGTAAGGGCTGTCCGGATGCGATAATGCTCTCCAGTATAATTGAGTTGTGTGACTATTTATTTATTTTAATTGTCACTACAGAAATGCTTCATTCCTGACTGATCTCAATTCTCTTCAGTTTTCAGTGAGAAGAGGTGTGCCACTTATTAAGCCAAACATTGTTCAAGATGATCCTAATTGGTCCCTTGCATACCCTGAGGTAAAATCATGTAACTTTGCATTTTGATTCATTCACATCCCCTTGGTCTTGCCTACTGAGGTCTACTGTACTGTCTCATCTAGTGGAAGCAAAATCTAACGACCCCTTAACTTTAACCTGTCTCCCAAGATGGCTGCTGTATTGGAATTGTGTGCCATTTAAGGTACTGGCTTTTGTTACGGGTCTGGGGATAGCCTTGCCCATCACAGATTACTGTTAATAAAGAAACTGAGACAGTAATGCTTTCTATTCTTCAGCTGGAGTCTTTACTAATCACAAATGCAGTAGCATTTACAAAAATACATCTTTTCATTCATTTTTATTATTTTTCTTTTACAGAACATAAACATTCATTTATAGCATTCATTCTATTTAATTTCATTGTGTTTAATTTCAGAACAATTCACCATCTCCATTCACTAGTCAACACAGAATCCTCTTCAATACAAAATAAATCTATCAAATTCAAAGGTTCTAGTTCCCCGATTATCTTAGACCCAGTGACTAACTGCACTGCCACCTACTGGTTAGTAGTGATAAAAAGGCTAGTAGTTTTGCGATAAACCAAATCTATGACAATTCTCTGCCTGTCACACTTTGCATCTGGAAAATTGTGTTCCGTCTCCCAGCAAATAGAAAGCAGGCTATGACTGTTGCTCAGGCCATGACAAATGGCTATGCTATAAACACTACACCAACTCGAATTCTGGTTAGAGCTGCATACAACTCCACAGAAAGCCAGCCTCAGGTGGTAAGTAGTCGAGGCTTCATTGATCTCTAGTACAGTATATACAAACTGTGACAGTGACTACAGTCTTGCTTTTGTTATAGTGAAAGTCCCCTCACCTCTAACAGATCCAAACTGTACCAATGGCTGTGCTAAGATCAACCACCTTTTATAAGCAAAGCTGGATGGTCATGATGGTGGACACTGCAGTTACATGTCCTACTGGTGAGTAAGCTTCTGGAGGGGAACAGTGCTCAAGAACAGTTATAGGTTTAAGTATGATTTTTTTTTATACCAAGTCTATGGTGTCCTTTTCTTTGTCAGATGGAAGAGCCTTCACAGAAGAGATGATCACATGGAATGTTCCCCGTGTTCTACCTCTTGTTTCTACACCACAAATTACTACCCTTGTTGTTCAAATGGGAGTTGATGGCCGCAAGCTTGACCCTGCAACAACTGAGAATAGAAACTATAAACTGGATGTTGGTCCCCAGCTATCACTGTAAAAATTCCTGTGGGCGCTGATGGTGGATATTACAAGGAATGTAAAAGTTCATCTCCTTAAATCCTTCTCATTTTAAAGCTTGCCTCTAAAATGCTTCTTTGCTTTCAGAGCCATGTATTAGACAACACCTATGTGTATTAACTGGGGATGATCTTGTGGTTAGTACGGAGGACGGTACTAAACTAGCACATGAGTTAATACCAATTGCAACTCAAGAGTCACCAGCTGCATATTCAAGCCCAAAATAACTATTGTTGCCCTCTAGGGGTTACTAAACCAATACTAAATTAGTCTAGCAGTTTCTGTAGACAGATTTGTGGTACTGTACTAACTGGAACAAATATGAAAAGTCCCAAAATGTTTTAACAATTATGAAGCTGACCTATTCATAATCAAAACATATTTTGAAACTGTGAAAAATTGCAATTGGTTCTAAGTTAGTATGCAGCTGGGGGTGATCCTGAGTACCATATTAGCTAGTCAGCGACTTGATACTCAGTTCTGTACTAAATCTGCATGTTCATTGCAACTGAGTCTTTTGATTTCTCTTCCAGTTTGACAACAACCTCCTGACTTATGAGAGTGAAGTGCTGTTCACATCTTACCGGTAAGGACTGCATCACAAATTGAGCATCTTTATGATTGAGCCTGAAACTCTACTAACCCATCTCCTCTTTCCAGGCTGAGAGTTGCCTGTCACTATCTGGTCAATGACACCAAGGTAGTACAGTTCTTGTACCTTAATAATCCTGCACCTGGAGTCCAGCCTGGCTTGGGTGCCCTTGTGGTCATCATGTGGCTTGCATTGGGTATGACTTGGATATTAAAATAATATAGATGCTGTAGCATCTGCCCATAACTTCAATTTGAGCTGAAGAGTGATGGATCCCTTTGCTTTATGCCTACAAGTGGTAATATGCATAATGTGAACACAATTGCAGTTCCCGTAAAATGAACTTTACGTGGTGTGTTTTCACTTTGGTGTAATCCTATTGTATTCCACTAACATTTATTTCTTCTCTTGCAGCTCCAGTCAAAGTGTGGTCTCTTCTGGGAGCTGCAATGGGTGTGTGTTCAGTGGCTGGCTTTGTAGCTGGAGTTGGAGCTGGAAAGTGTGTATTGATGATAAATAAAATATCTTGTTTGTAAAAGCTGTTTGAATTCATTTAAAGGTGGGTGCTTAACTTCCCCTTGCAGTCTCTCTTATTTTGAAAGCTCAGTGCTGACAGGTATGCATATTATAAAACACACATACTAAGTACAGACTTGTAGAAAAACTATCATACAGTTCTGTGGGTGATTGTGTTCACAAACAAGTATATTAAGTGTCCAAACACATATAAGTAAAACATACATCGATTTATTATATTTTTGTACTAACCCTGGGAGTACAGTAGTTGCTTATTAAATAAAATATTGTAGATTCGTTTGATATATAGTATATTAATTTCTTAAGTAGACGTGATTATCTTCGGACAGCAAACTCGACACATCACCTGCGCATGTTTAGGGTTTGTTGTATCGTAATATAAATAAACTTGAAAATACTGCGTTTGTATCTTTATCAGTATTAACAATAAAAAGTATGTCTCTGCGAGCATCCGTCAAATTTTTTAATCCCCCGATAACGGGATATGAAAATTAGCGATATCATATCAAAATATCAAAATTGGTGCCAGCCCTCCATCATCATTCCTTTCTGGTTTTGTATTGTTACAATTCAATAACCAATAAAACCCAACATCACAGCATCGGACTGGAAACATCATATCCCAAATCTTCATTAACTGCAACCAGACCTCCTTTTCTGTGTAACTGGACTCTCTCCATCATCTTACAAGATTACAATTATCAAAGATTCCCATGACTGTATATCTTTTACTATGACTCTACAGCTGTGGCCAAAAGTTTTGCGTCACCTAGAATTTTAGGAGTGAGATGTAATAAAAAAAAAGAAGAAGAATATAATTCAGGCATTTTATTTAACATCATGTAATCAAAGAAATTACAAAATTATATCACAAAAGTCTACCGGAAGTCATAATAGTAATAAACTACTTCATGTTAGATTTTGAAATGTCACATTGCTCAATTTGTGTCAGTTTTTTGTTCAGTATATGGGAAACTACAAAGCGGTGTGTAATTCAATATGTTAATGTAACATTGTTCAGCAGCTTTCATTTCACTTTATGAAGCAATATTAGTTCATTCTGAGAGGGTGATGCAAAGCTTTTGGTCCAAGCTGTATGAATAAAGTCCTTCTACTTGAATTCAATCACTGTAGTGATAGCAAGCAGAAACCAAGCAAGCAGCGTAGAGAAACTCATGGCAGGTCTTCAATAAGAACATAAGAACACAGTATAGTTTACAAACAAGAGGAGGCCATTCAGCCCATCTTGCTCGTTTGGTTGTTAGTAGCTTATTGATCCCAGAATCTCATCAAGTAGCTTCTTGAAGGATCCTAGGACGTCAGCTTCAACAACATTACTGGGGAGTTGGTTTCACAATCCCACAATTCTCTGTATAAAAAAAGTGTCTCCTATTTTGTGTTCTTAATGCTCCTTTATCTAATCACCATTTGTGACCCCTGATCCCCTTGGGTCGACACTGTCAATATCTTTTAGAATTTTGAATGCTTGAATCAGGTCATAGTCTTCTTTGTTCAAGACTGAACAGATTCAATTATTTTAGCCGGTCTGCATATTGTAAGCCTTTTGAGCCAGGAATAATTCTGGTCGCTCTTCTTTGCACTCTTTCTAGAGCAGCTATATCATTTTTGTAGCAAGGTGAACTGAACACAATATTCTAGATGAGGTCTTACTAATGCATTGTAAAGTTTTAACATTACTTGCCTTGATTTAAATTCAACACTTCTCACGATAACATGAGAGTAGATGTTAAACTTCATGCTGATTTGAACTCGGCTCTCGCCAAGATAAGCACCAACTTAAACGTAGCTTTACAGTAAACTAATGTGATCCATCTGCATCCATCTTTCCATCTGATGATGTAGATATCCTTCTGCTTGGTGTTGACGGCTGAAGTGTAATGCTGGCTCCAGGGATCAACATATTTGCATTCCCAGTGCATCAGCACACGCAATGTCTGCGATGCAGGCTCCAGGGATCAACCACAGTGCGATCTCCCCAGCGCATCAGCATGACAACCTGTCTGGATTGAGCTAAGTAGGGTACATCTCTGGGGTCTTCAAGTGGGCTCCTTCTGTCCTCTGTGTTTCATCGACTAGCCCACAACACCTCAATAGGGCTCAACACTGATTCTGGTGTCCTAGCATCACCCCCCTCCATCCCCCACTCAGCTCAGCCCAGCTTAGTTACCTGCACATCAATGCTGCTTTCTTTTTATTGGGCTTGAGATCCCCATATAGAATCTTTCTGTCTCAACCACAGCCAGGTTCTGCTCCTTTCTGCTGCTTCAGATAAGTTCTTCACTGTGTGACGCAACTCTTGGCCACTGAACCCAACATCTCTGAGTAAACCGTCCTTTGCTAAGACCCACCTTACATCCTGTCAAAATGTGCCTTAATGTTGCAGGTGATGAGCACAAAGGACATGAAAGATCCTCACCCAACCAGAGGTTAGGTTCTGTGGTGATGGGAGAACATCATATGTTGATGTGATGAGGAAATTGATCCTGCTCTGTTCCATTGTCCATAGATCTTGCACTGTTCCACACTTTTCCTTCTCATCCATTCTCCCTACTTGGCTTGGGAAATGACCTTTACACACCTGATCCTCTCCTCCTGCTTTTGCACTTCATTGACTGCCAGCTTGCTCTGTTGATCTGGGGTTGCCTTGTGCCAAGTAGGAGGAACTGAACTGAGACCAAGACCTTCTCTTCCATACTGTACTTGCCCCATGATATCACCAATTCAAAGGGCAGCCTTTGCATCTTACACAGCTTTCTTTGGCGCACTTAAACTCCTTAGTTAATGCCGAGACTGGTAGCTGCAGTATTCCTTTACCATAAAGTCCCATTCTGCTGAGGCAGTGTGGAACTCTATTGTTGTCAAGGAAACCTTGTACAGAGTCAGTGGCCACAGCAGTCTTGGCAGTAGACCAGACTGAAAGCACCAGCGTTTCAGTTTGCCAGGTAAAGTGCTGCTGTCTATTCTCTTCAACCCTTCCACTGCTTGCTGTCTAACTTCTCCCACACAAACTGTGCCCTTTAAATCACAGTTGTACCATCCCCCAAGACTTTTCACTGGCTTCTCAGACACTGTTGGTATTGCCTCACCATTAATATAGCATTTTATCTAATACTTTACCTTTTATTATAGGGATGCTCCTTGATTTAGTGGGCTTGAATTGCATTCTCATTGGTAAATTTGCCCAATAACAGATTAGTGCAGGCTACTGGTTGTCATCCATGTATGCTCGAATTGGAGGTAGTCGCATTCTAGAAGCGAAGTGCTCTCCTCTCACTACCCATTTTGATGCCCTAATAATTACTTCCATTGCCACGGTAAAAGCCAGTGGAGAAATGGCACATCCTGCATTATTCCAGCTTCTAGGCATTGCCATATTGTGCTGAATTCTGAAGTTGAAAAATGTAAATTGCAAATTTCCAACCAGCTTTTGCAAAATGGGCATTAGTACACAAAAATAAAAAAACAAATGCTGCTCAAAGAAGTTCATGTGGCACCGAACCATATGCATTAGCCAAATTGAGGAATGTCAGATGAAGCTCCTTCCCCTCCTTTTTAGCTGAGGAAATTTGTTCCCAGATGACACTAATGTGTTTGAGGCATCCTAGAATGCCCACTTTTTGTACTGAAGTGTCACTGAAGCAGTTCTTTAATAGGTAGGTTGACAATCTCTGAGCAATAATGCTGAAGAAAATCTTGTCTTCTACGTTTAATAGGGAAATGGGGCAAAACTGACTGATGCTTGCAGAAACTAAATGTTATCCAATAAGAAGTTAACTGTAGTTTGACAAGTTTCATAAACCTAGTTTAGTGATTGTCCAAACTATTTTACCCAACTATACAAGTTGTAAGAACACAAAATAAACTGCTGTATATTGTTTTTGTAAGGGTTTCAGACACTATGTACCAATCATGTTACTCAGTTCTCCAGGCCAAAGATTTCTTCAAGGGAGTCAAACACCTACACACTAATTTCTAGAAGCTACAGAAGTCAGAGACAGACCAGAGGGGTTCTTCGTACAGAGGTTTTAATTCCACATACAAAAAAAACTAGCAGAATTGTGCTGGCAAGCTACTGGAAACCATGCATTTCATCAGTTGGGGGCAGGAACAAGGAGCTCACTGCTAGACTTGGAGCAGTCTGGATGACGCCACATGCAGTAACCCATAGACAGGGCTCCCAGGAGAGCCATCAGGAGCAGTGGAGCAGCCAGGACAGGCAGCCAGGCCAAAGCCTGCTGGGGTTCTGGGAGAGGAGATAGCAGGAGTTAGCAACAGAAAGGGTTCCCAGCACAGGTATGGTCTCCACAGTGCCCAGGAGCAGCTTTAATAGGAGTCCATTACTTTAGGACTTGCAGGGAGGCATGCTTAGGGTGGGCAGTCCCTGTGTTCCAATACTAAACCATTTAAACTTCAGGTCATAGCTTTGTGGTATAATTGTAGTTCTATGCTGTGGATTTGAAGGCTTTGGCAGCAGTGGTGTAACGTTGAATTTAACATTACAAGGGAACTTTTACTGTAGACATGAAGTCAGGGCTGTTTTTATACATGCAAGCCACGTGTACACTGGATTGGAAACTGCAGGCTGTACTCACCCTCCAGTGACAGAGCAGGGCTCCTCTGGTAGATTTCCTGGTTGTCAGCAGACAGCTCATCAGGAAGGATCCTCAGGGGTCCCAGCACTGCAGTGCGTCTCAGCCCCTCTTCAGCTGCTCAGGAGAAAGGGAGCCTGGTTAGAAACGGGACCTGCTACACAACAATGCCTCATGCAGTACCAGAGTCACTACAACAGGGGCAGGTTGAATCAAGCCAAGCAGCAAGACTACTTTGTGGCCGACAGGCATCAAGCAGAGTACCAGCAAGAGAGAAAGCAGCCTCAGGTTAGAGGAGGTGTTCTTTGGTAATCAATATTGAGGTGCTGCACCCCCAATTAAGGATCCTTTGGCTGCGATACAATTTTAATGTCACTCAAATGAAACCCCCACAGCTACAGTATATAGAAACAGCAGTATTACTACCAGTGTGCCTCCTCTTCCTCATATTGCAGGAGGAAGTGCAGCAGCTGCACACAGAGCTCTGACCAGGGTTATCCAGGAGCTCCCACCTAGAACACAAGAGCAAGACACAGAACCTAAAGACACTGCAATAGACTGCTACTGGATAGAGCGGAACAATGAAGTCGTCCCCCTATGACTTGCACCCACTACATGAACATGTAGAAATGCAGGAGTGAACTATGCATGCACAGACTGTTCCATAATATACCCAGATTGGTTTAGGACTCCAGCACAAAAGTGCTTCCCTAGGGACTTGCACACACACCTTGTTATCCCAGTTCTTGGGAAAGTGAAGCGCCATTTCAATTAAATGCGCCACACAATTGCAAGGTCAGAACTGCTGTGCAGATTGTTAGTCCTGGGCCCCTGTGGTGTTGGTTAACTGGAGCTCACAGCCCTGCACTCCCCTTGTACAAAAAGCAGCCTCAGCAGGGTCCAGTCCTTACCTCCTGGTTCTTTGGTTGAATGAACAAGCTTTCTTTGTCGGGTCATTGAGCTGGGCAGGGTCCCAGGCCAGCAACCGGCAGTGGATATAGACCTAGGAAAAGCTCAATGTTACTGCTCTTGAACCTCTGAATTATACACATGTTACTAGCTGCCCTGTGCCCTCCAATACAATCCACATTAACCCATCAGATACTCACATCTGTGTTCAGTTGGGTAAACTTGAAGGCCTGGACAACCAGACGTATCTCAGAGGTCTGGACTCGGGGCAGAAACCTGGAGTTAGCAGCCTGGCCATCTACAAAGCATCTGCAGGGAGAAACGAGAGCACTGAACAGGAGGAAGCACTCGTCAGGACTGGGGAACTATGGGTCCAAGACCAAGGTAGCATTAAAAGGACAAGTGCACAAGCACACTGGACCCTTAAGGGATGACAGTTTGCAAGCAGGACTGCTGTGCTCCCAAGTGCTAAACATGCAGATTTAAACTCTGCATTTCCAATAAAGCAGAATGAATATCTACCCATGGTTGGCGATGAGCGGGTAGGTCTGGCTTGAAGGGCTCAGCTCTGGAGTGCTGGCAGCAACACACTCTTCTATGTAGACCATCAGTGGCATGTGGAATTGCTGCTTCACTGCAGCTGCAATGAAGATGGGGGACCCCAGGAAGAACAGACTGGAAGTGCGTGGAGCCGAGAATCCATCTGACAAAGGAGGGAAGCATGAGAACAGCAACCCACCCAACTCGGCTCACTAGCCAGGACAGAGCAACACCAAAGGAATTGCATAAATATTTTCTACTTGACTGGAGGAAGTGACCCAATGAGCAGCACAGGCTGCTGCCCCTGCCAGGTTAGTGTTGCACTGGACACCTTTCTAAACAAATAGACCAAGGGTACATTGTAGGACAGCAAACTCACCATTCATAATCCCCATGGTAAACTCCAGCTTCCCAAACCCAGAAGCATCCCCAAGTGCAGGGTTATACACTGGAGGAGTCCAGCCAGCAGGTCTGGAGAAGATAAGGGTAGAAGCTTTGGTTAAAGCAGCAAAGACAGTTTGCATTCAGCAGAAAACAGAGACAAGTCTTTATAAAACTGAACTAAACCTACTGGGAGCACCAACGCTATAGAGGTTAACAGCAATTGCAACAGCTCCTTGAATGCAGGAGAAGTCAGTGGATAATGTAGGCACAATTGCCCGACTAATAATTTGATATAAGGACATACCTGAACTAATCTGTTGGATTCAATTTTAAGCACACAATATGCAATACCGCATTTGAACTATTGACTGGAGCAGCTGCTGAAATCACCTTACACAAGGGGGGGGGGGGCCCACAGGCCAGTGGACAGGGTCACATTTAAGCATCCAATCAGAATTTATGGTGGAAACAAAGGGCTGGAGACAGCAGAAGGAAGTTGGGGTCATCCCATGCAGAGTCAGTTGTGGGGAGGAATGTACAGGACTTTTGCAAAGAACTACAAGAACAGGCAATTTGCAGCAACAATTTTGAATTTATTTCTGGTCTAAAAACATGGCACCATAAGACAGCACTAAGCTTTATACCGCTTGACTGCAAGAAGATACAGTACCCTGCAATAAATGAACATCAATGAAAGAGACATCTGCAAGTCAGTTTGTGTACACGTCAAAGAACCATTCCCAGCTAGGGCACAAGCTTCTGCTCCTAGTTTGTAATCACAGCAGAACGAGACTGTCTGCCTTGGAGGTGAAGCATTCAAGAACACCACAGGATGTGCGAAACCCCTACTTGGGTTTTGAAGAGAAAGAGCCCAACTTGGGTTTGAAGATTTGTGGAAACAAAGACTAACTACAACTGAAGACTTGTCTGCAGACTTTTGGGGTCTTCAAGGAACTGAAGAATATAATTTCCTTACTTTTTCCTTGTAGAACTAGTGCAATTACAACAGAGTAATTCTTAAATTGTGCGTCTGAAACCTCAGAGTTTGAACCTTGTTAAAGTAACTAAGCTGCTTAACTCATGAAGTGCTTATTTGAAAGTAAGCTTGTAATTGTTAAACAACTGAAGTCCAGCCTTAGCAGTGATGTTGCTAGAAGAATTGAAATTGAGCAAGTTTTGTATTTGAATAGATGCTTGTTTAATAGTTATTTGCCTGTGAGCATTTAAACGGAGGGCCACTGTCTGCATAGCTGAGGGAACTGCCAGCAGAGCAATGTCATCACTTGCTAGCAGAGTCGTGCAGCCTCTGAGAGACAGGAGTGACTGTACTGTTAGAATGAAGTACTGAACTACATGGAATGTTAGGGTTCTACTTGTACTGTAGTTTAATCATGTTAGAGAAACTCTAGATATAGAAGCATCTACATCCAATGATGGAGTTTACTGGTGCTGCATTGATATGCATGTGAATCATTACCTTGTGAGGATTTAAGTTTCCTTTCTGTACCATTAGTATTATCTATAAAATTTACAATATTTTAACCTACCTTGTTGTGGTTGAGGTGTTTTGTATGTTCATTGTAATTCCTCAATCTTATACATGTCATTAAAATTACTATGATCAGGTCTTAACGTGAATGAATATTTAACAGATTGTCTGTTCAGTCAGTGATCCAACATGATAATGGCCATATGGTATTCATTCAAGTTGATCACATTAATTTGAACTATATTCATTATTCAAATTGTTATTAAACTAACATGATTAGCCCCACAGTAAAAACCACTCATTAGGTCATTTTAAATCAGGTTTCCCCTACATGCTGCTCACACTACAGCTCCTTACTGGCTCAAAAAAACCCAAATCAGCATGCAGTGGCACCAGTCACTCGTCAAGAGGGGGCAGCAAAGGGTTCAAGACCTACAAGCAGAGAAGACAGCTCCACAGTACTCACTTGGTGTAGGTGCACACAATAGCCTGAGTGAATGGAGTCTGGTAGAAGCCATTCTGGGTGGGCTGGTACTTCAAAACATTCATGTAACTGGTGACATTGGTAGTAACCTGGGCAAAGCAGCAGATTAAAGTTTAAAAGCACAATCCCATTATTCCCCTCATTAAAGCCAACATTACATTTCCTATGCAGTGGGAGCCAGAGAAGCACAAACAGCCAAAGTGGACACTCCCAGAGCATTATGGGTACAGCTGCAGTGGTCCATATATTTGTATTACCCTTTGTATAAATGTAGTTTCCCTGTGATCTGCAATATCCCAAATGACTCCACAGAACTTGTAGCTATATGTTGAATGTAATTGAATGGGGGCCTGAGCTGGAACTAGTACTAAAAGAAATGAGGCTTGCTTTAGATGCCACTTACCATGCGTATAAAGCTGCAGTCAAGCAGCCCTGATTGGAACTGCACAGTGTTATAGCTGCTGGTGGACGGAGAGCAGCTTCCCAATAGAAAACCTTTGGGGTCCAGAGGTAGAGCCTGCCCAATGTTCAGCAACACCCTCACACTGACAGAGTCCACACCACAGGCTACAGTCCCAGCTACAGGGGAGAGAATGAAACATTTCACACATGTCAACAATTCATGTCAGTAGGGATTAATCATACAGACAGGTTTTAGTCCTACCTCAAATTAACATGGATTTACCCTATTTTGCACATTGATTCAGGATGTTCAGTTATATACTGTGTGGGTACCTGTCCAGCACATCACATGGTGCTACTGCAGCTAGACAATGCATTAGGAAGACCTCATCTGGAATATCATTTCAGTTCTGGTCACCTCGCTACAAAAGATTGCTGCTCTAGAAAGAGCGACCGGAATTATTCTAGGTTTAAGAGGCATGTCATATGCAGACAGGCTAAAAGAATTGAATCTGTTCAGTCTTGAACAAAGACGACTACTCAGCGACCTGATTCAAGCATTCAGAATTCAAAAGGTAGAAACCCAAGGGACTTTCAACCCAAAAAAAAATACAATGGAAGTTTGACAAAGGGCATTCAGAACAGAAGGCACTTTTTACACAGATAATTGAGCACACCCCCTGGGATCCTTCAAGAAACCGTTTGATTTTCTGGGATTAATATGCTACCAACAACCAAACGAGCAAGATGGGCTGAATGGCCTCTTGTTTGTAAGCTTTGTTCTTATGAGACTCTGAACTGCAGAACGGGCAGCAATTGAAAGCCAGATAGCCACAACCTCTCAGCACTGCGATTCAAATAGTTACACATCCCAAAGGAAAAGCAAGAAATCAATTTACTGATTTAAAACATTGAGCCACCAATGTTTAGATCAAATAAACCCCATAGTTTTACTTTACTGTTACAAGTATCCAGGACAGAACTGGGTGGGATTTAAGGAGTTTTACAGACAGGTAAAGACCCCCAAGTCCAAGACATCCTAGAGTACAAACCTGAAAGATCCATTATGAATATACAGCTCATACATCGTAGTATTTGATTGTCGGGGTTTTCCGCCGACGTTTCTCCTCTCCCTTAACTGAATTGATGAGCCATTCGAGTATCAATCACAGCTAAGAAACGTGCTAACAGCTAGAATTAAATTTACGGAGTTTGTGAAAAAACTAAACTTTAAAATTCTAAATCTAATTTTCTTCGTTTCAAAGCAGAAGCGAGTCGTCCGTATTAACACGGATAAAAGGTCACGCAGAACGATGGTAATGGTGTCCCACATAACTAAGTTCTCATTACAGCTTTAATGTTTGTCTTATTAAAACATGCCGCCATCTAGTTTGTATATTCTGCTTGTAAATCAAATTAAGGCTAGGCCATTAGTTTAACAACAATAAAACTAAACACAAAACAAGTGTCAGCTGTACTAAACGCGTTTCTCATTGTGCTTGAGATGCACGAATGACATAACAAGTGTTACTTCAATTAATAAAATGAGAATACAAGAGTCTAGGTAAAACATCGAAAATTAAGAGCTAATTAATAAATGCAGGAGTCAGCATTGCCAATAAGTGATCAGCACTGATCAGTGTGTGTATATCAGTTACAAAACCAGCTAAACACTGCGACTCACCACTATCATCCATACCAATCAATACACAATACAGATGCAGCAATGTACTGTATGAAATAGCTATACGCTAGAAAGTGCTTCTTTGTTTCCAAGCAGTAAATGTACAACGAGACCCATTACTATACCTCCCTCTGGTACCACTAGAGGCACCCAGCAAAGCACCAGCACAACCCCGCTCCAGAAAGAAGCCATGACGCAACCAGGATGATACTCGCTGAGCCTCGTGCAGAGGCTTTTATAGGGAATTCAAAGCGATGAACTAACCAGGAGAGATGAGCGCATTCCACACGGGCATTCCTGAGAAACACACGGGCTCTGTAGGGTTCAATGTGTTCCGAAAAACGAGTTCTTTTTGTTAAGTGCTCAGTTCGGCTTATGCGTTATACAATTGGCTTTTAAAGAGAAGGTTTTTTTTTTTTTTGTTTGTTTGTTTTTTTTTAAATATAGAAGTGGTGTTTTTGTTACTTGTTTTTTTTCTCGTATGCAATGCTACCGGTCACTTCATTGCGCAGTGTGTAATCTGCTGGCGGTTTTTTTTTCTTCTATCACATAGAAGAACCTTATAAACCGCTAGGCATTTAGGCACGTGTTGTAGTAAACTGCACAAGTGAACCTACTGTGGGCACGTACACATACAATACAGCTATACATCGCATAACATTTACAAGCAGCTCTAGGGTTGCAAACCTGGTATCTAGTTTTGTACTGAAGGACGGTTTGGGCTCCTACCTGTGTCTAAAACTCCTTAACAATAAAACGATCCTTTCTATCTTGGATGGTTTAATAAAGTAACACTATATATGGTTTATTTGATTGATCTATATATTAGTGGATTGATAAAATAGTTTGATTTCTTGCTTTTATTTGGGATGCGTGCATATTTAAACAGTGCAATAGCTGGCCGTGCTGCTTTTCAGATTCTCTCCAATGATCTTTCAATTGCTGCCCGTGCCGCAGTTCAAACTCTCTCCAATGATCTTTCAATTGCTGCCCGTGCTGCAGTTCAGACTCTCTCCAATGATCTTTCAATTGCTGCCCGTGCTGCAGTTCAGACTCTCTCCAATGATCTTTCAATTGCTGCCCGTGCTGCAGTTCAGACTCTCTCCAATGATCTTTCAATTGCTGCCCGTGCTGCAGTTCAGACTCTCTCCAATGATCTTTCAATTGCTGCCCGTGCTGCAGTTCAGACTCTCTCCAATGATCTTTCAATTGCTGCCCGTGCTGCAGTTCAGACTCTCTCCAATGATCTTTCAATTGCTGCCCGTGCTGCAGTTCAGACTCTCTCCAGTGATCTTTCAATTGCTGCCCGTGCTGCAGTTCAGACTCTCTCCAATGATCTTCAATTGCTGCCCGTGCTGCAGTTCAGACTCTCTCCAATGATCTTTCAATTGCTGCCCGTGCTGCAGTTCAGACTCTCTCCAATGATCTTTCAATTGCTGCCCGTGCTGCAGTTCAGACTCTCTCCAATGATTTAACTGCAGTTGCACCATGTCATGTGCTACACAGGTACATGCTCTCAATTAAATGATAATTTGCTTACGTAGACTTTATTTTTTTATTTTTTAAGAAACTTGTTTTCAGCTCTAAACAGTTGCAGTTTAAGGTAGCTATAAGATTTGTGAGTCGAAGAGTCTAAACTATCCCAAAACTGATCTAGTGTATATAAAATCACATGGTAACCCTGCCCAGGAAGGCCTGTTTCCGAGTTCTTCCCCATGCAGTCTCACTTATTTTGAAAGCTCAGGGCTGGCAGGTATGCATATTATAAAACACACACATGCAAAGTACAGAATTCTAGAAACAAACTGTTATACAGTTCTGTGGGTGATCATGATCATAAAGTATAAGTGTCCAAACACATGCAAATAAATAAATAAAACAAATATATCTGTTATATTTTTGTACTAACCCTAGTTTCTATTACTCACCTTAGCTGATGTAAAACTAAAAAATCTGTTATAGTAGCTAATGCAGCCTTTACAGTGTTCAGTCGCCTAACAGTGATAGTGCAAACATGAAAAACTACAACTCCCAGAATCCCTTGCCCGTTTCTGTAGTCCTGTGTGTGATGCCATAGGTCTGTCAGACTCCGAGTTGTGATTACACAGGGATATTTTCCTGATTATATTTCTTCTTGCTTTGACATGCTAGTTTCTGTACGTAAGTTTATGAGTGAAACTAAACACCCCCTACACCCCGTTCTAGCATCACAAAACTGTGTATATTTATATGGGTCTAATATATTTATTTTTTCTTATGAATGCAAGTTCTCTTGTTTTTTTTTGTTTTTTTTGTTCACTGTGGTTTATACGTCTTTTACTGGAAGTGGCCCCAAGTGTGAGCCCCAAGTAAGGTATTAGTTTAGCTTTTCACTTTTAACACTCTGTGTACACATGAGTCTTATATTCTACTTGATGAATTGGTTAAACAAACCTCTACTTAACAACACGTTGTTCTCTGCATGTTCTTTTTCACTGTGTTTATATAGTCTGTTACTGGTTAAACTCCTTTCACGAAACACGTTCCTCAACAAACCGGTACTGAACAACATGCAGGCATTGGTTTCACCCGATTCGGGAAACTTTAGATCTGCGCACCAGTCGGAACCGGAAGTTCTGTTGTTTGAGCTGCTTGGAGGAAAACACACGAGAAACAAGGAGGTGCGGAAGATAGAGAGAGAGAAAGAGAAAGAGAAAGAGAGAGAGAGAGAGACAGAGAGAGCGGTGAGTTGCTGGAATTGAATTCCCTGCACCCTCTGGGAACCCCGTGTGCGGTGCGGGGGTGTGTTTCGTGTTTATATTATATAGAGGAGGGCGGGTTTGATGCGGGACTCGAGCAGACTCGCACTCATTCATTATTATTAAACCTGCCCGCAGACTCTCCGGCGCTCTGAGCGCTCTTTGAAACACACCGAGTTCGGATCGGGTTTATATTCATGTCTTGTTAATCAGAGGTGAGGA
>NW_024474820.1:0-2922 GCF_017654505.1 Polyodon spathula
TCGGCGGCTCGTCTGCAGCGCTGCAGGAGATTTTAATTGCACAGTCTGCAGCGCTCTGTGCAGCGCGTCCCGTTTGCAACGCGGTACAGGGACTGCATTCTGCTGCACTGTCAGGTGTCCCGCACTGTACGAGCAGCGGCGTGGTTAACACAACAATGACCGCGGCTTGCTGATACGATCGCCGTGTGCTGTGTATCAAGTAGGGTTAACAGATTAACACACGGGAAAACTGGGACTTTGTTTCTTCAATTCATTGAAACTGTAGCAACGCCTGAAGCAGTTCAAATACCTGTATATAATAACACAATCCTAATTTAAAAGTTAAACACTGGGGGTATTTATTGCAGATGATAACAAGTGCATTGTTTTCTTTCTTTTGTCATCTGAGCAAAACGAACAAAACGACACGTGATCTGTGAGGCTGTTAAAACAGGTGGTGTATGACATCCACTAATCATCCTAACACTGACATCCACGAATAACCAACTACCTTCATATGTATATTGTATTTATATTAACTCTCTATTGCTATGAATCGTAATGTAATGTGTTCAAGTGAAGGGTTGAGCAATATGAACTTAACCGAATGCAATATTTATTATTATTTTAATGCATTTAATATGTACTGTATTTATTTATATTGTATTTTCTTTGAAATTAATCAACATAATTTACTAAAACAAAAACACACAAAAAAGTAGAATATAACTTGTAGGATTTAGCTTTTATTTAACAGTGAACACAATCAATCAATTCGTGATTAATAACCATTTCTTATGAAATTAAAGATAAAATTAGCCCATCTAACTTGTGTTCTTGGCAAAAAGTAATAAATAAATAAAGATTGAAAGTACGTCAGCCGTCATGCACCAAGAGTCCAAAAGAAAGAAGTCTCTTCTGACCCCTCACGTGCTTGGGGCCTCCAGAAGTAAACCAATATTCAATAACTGCTGGGGTCGTTCTCCTTAAATTCAGAGCCTCGATATTCAATAGCTCTGTTTAAATTCAGAGCCTCAATATTCAGTAACTCTGCTGGGGTCCTGCTCCTCAAATTCAGAGCCTCAATATTCAGTAGCTCTGTTGGGGTCGTTCTCCTCGAATTCAGGCCCCTCAATCTCAAGAAGCATCAAATCTTGTAAAATGACGCCATGCTTGTTTGCATAATTTTAAATCTGTAAAGTTTCTCACAATATCTATGGTATTTCTTTATTAGTTTGTGCATAGGGTATTCTACATGCTGCAATGTCAATTCCTAATGACTAAATGTTAAAAAAACAAAGTACATTAATTAATATTCACTGTTTGCCTTAGGAGCCAAATCCAATTGCTGGAGTCACTTCAGGATCAAGTGGGTTGCTGTCCTATTCACCTGCTTAAAATACAACAACTTGCTCTGACACTAAAGTGATACTAAAACAGCATGCTGCAGCTCCCATGCTCAGTGTTAGTGGAGTCCTGATCTGACAGCATGCTGCAGCTCCCATCTCAGTGTTAGTGGAGTCCTGATCTGACAGCATGCTGCAGCTCTCATGCTCAGTGTTAGTGGAGTCCTGATCTGACAGCTTGCTGCAGCTCCCATGCTCAGTGTTAGTGAAGTCCTGATCTGACAGCATGCTGCAGCTCTCATGCTCAGTGTTAGTGGAGTCCTGATCTGACAGCATGCTGCAGCTCCCATGCTCAGTGTTAGTGGAGTCCTGATCTGACAGCATGCTGCAGCTCCCATGCTCAGTGTTAGTGGAGTCCTGATCTGACAGCATGCTGCAGCTCCCATGCTCAGTGTTAGTGGAGTCCTGATCTGACAGCATGCTGCAGCTCCCCTGCATTCGAAATACCTTTTATCAAAATAACATAAACAACAGCTCCCTGTATAATTTAGGTTATGGCACCTGCAGTGAAAACAAAATCAAATAAGAAGGTGGTGCTAGGGCAATCAAGAGCATTGTTGTGTGATTAAGTGATTAACACAGAGATACATGCTTATTCCTCAGCACGCCATGCGTTTTCATATAGTTTCTATTCAATTTGAATCTGCAGTTGTGTGTAATACCGTGATTTGGCAGCTGTTCAGTTGTGGTGGGATTCAGTCCAGACACCAGGCAGAGCAGCGAGAGGGTGAGCTCCCAATCCACCAGGTTAAACCACGTGAAGAACTTCAACAAATAGAGCCGTCCTGATACAGGGAAGGGAACTCCAAAACTTAAATGTATTTAACAGCCATCTACAGTATTATTATTATTATTATTATTGATAAACTCAAAATAATTAGTAGCTACACTTATATAAAATGAGATGGCACGTTAAACTAATTACCTACAAATTATATACCCAGGAGTGTACTGAAATTAGCTGCTGCTTAAAACCAAAAGATAATACTAAGAGTGAGATTAAAGCTATTTAAGTAACCCTTAAGTAGCGCGTATTGAAATGGATTAATTAGTCTTAAGTAATTTTGCAATGTGTCCTGGATTTGAGCTTTGAAAATCTGGTCACCCTGTATATATAATGCCCAAATATTCATTTCACTTTTTCTCAGATTTCACATACATTTCATGTAAAGCACGTCAAGATATTGACCGTTTTGATCATTTTAAGAACATGTGTTTTTCATTTCCATTGGACTCTAATGTAAGTTGCTACCATAACATTACCATCTCTATAGCCATCAAACACAGCAGCTCCCAGTCGCCAGCGGACTGTCATGTTGATCCTGGAGCAAACCAGGTCAGTACATCAGAGGGGGGGTTGAGTCACTGAACTTGAGTCTTACATTTTAAAAAAGTTATTTTAGCTTAAAAGCTATTTGTGGATAGAGATAATCGGTGTGATTTATTGTAAGTTACTATGTCATGTGAGTGGCGTCTCTCTCTCCATTTCACACAGTTTGCATAGCCAGAACCCCTCAGCTTGTGTGAGATTACATCT
>NW_024474821.1:0-12931 GCF_017654505.1 Polyodon spathula
CTTATAATAACCCTCAACAGAGTCATTGACATTCAGGTGCTTTTTTGATTGCGTAGCATTGAGCTGCTCCAGTGGAACTGTGAAGGGAAGTCAGTACGGCACAGATTCTTATTACAAGTCCTCCGATGAGGAGGAACTTGTATTTTAAACACGTTTCTAATATTTGACTCTATAAATTCACTGAAAGGTGAAAGCTCTCCTAACCTTGAAAATGGCAGCTGTTTCAAATAGTCCGGGTGATGATTAGCTGGTCTGCAGGGGGGTTGTTTATGGGATGTTGTGCTGACCTCACACTTCTACATTCAGCTCTGCACCCTTGCATGTAACACAGACAGATCTGCACCCCTGCACGTAACACAGACAGCACTACACCCTGCACATAACACAGACAGCTCTGCACCCTGCATGTAACACAGACACACTGCACCCCTGCAAGTAACACACACACTGCACCCTGCATTTAACACACAACCCTTATGATTACATGTTACCATTTGTAAAAACAAGTTTAATTGCAATGAATTCTGTTATTTACAATATTAAATACCCCACAGCAAGCACATTGTCATATTGTTGCACAGTGGTTTGCAGTGCGCAGGTGTAGAGGTGATGCAATGCATAAACAGATGACAGACAACAAAGTTCACGGTCCAAACAATCCTTTATTTGTTTTATAATCCTGGCAACTGTAAATAATAATCCCTGGCAATACTGTGTACTGCACAGTGAAACCTCTGGGTTCAGTCCCGAAATAATAAACACAGTATAAACACACACAGAACACAAACACGATCACAAGTCCAGAGTGAGTGCTAAGTGCAAGTGGTGAAATACAGTTTATTAGTGAACAGTAGTGCAGTGCTGTCCGGGTGAAATGAATCCTCCTTAAACTCTTAACGTTAAACCATGTAACCGAATCTGTTGTATCTGGGATAGTTGAGGCTGCTAAAGAAGATGAAACAGATGAAAAGAAATCTGTTCATGCTGATTCAAAACTTATTTCGACATTCTACGATTTGACTGGCGAAAGAGAACTTTGGTTTGCTGGAGTTCACAAAGAACCCTTTTTTCAGCTTGGAGCGGTAACCTTTTCACTTCCTTTCTTTAATTATTGAGCTTTTGGCTGCATTCCAGCCCTTCATTAAAATGATTATCATAACTTTTCAGGGCATTTTGTTAATGGCATGGCTGCAAATTTCTTGCATGCAACTGTTCATTTTAAGCTACATTTTTACACAAACTCGCACACGTTTGGTCACAATCACAGCTGTTGCAGTAAACAATCAAATAACTTAATAACACAGAAGATTGAACTTGGCTATAGTTAAAATAAATGATAATATAACCTACAAGTAATACAACTTATCTGGTAAGCACCCAGCTGCTTTCAACAAACAACTGGCCTGGAAGCCTAATCTAGCAGCACATTGTCTATAAAGGGTTCACAGCAGGAACATCATCAACCAAATAACTATACAGCACTGCAGTCCAAACTTGTAATGTGCTGTTAGATTTGACTTCCAGGCCAGTTGTTTAACGGTTTTAGATTGTAAGCAGCGTTCCCTCTAAGGCTCAAATGGGCACATTTTTTGCAGTAACTGGCAACAACCTTCACACTCGGTTTACTAACTTTCGCAAGTTATTATCATAAATATCAACCTCAGTTGAGACTCCAGCCTCTCGAGGTAAACCTATTATTTTGAAACCATTCTTACAAAGCATTACCATTCTCTGATTTCCCTCTGTAAAGTGCACGTCACATTATTGCAGAGCTCGCTCGGGCACCAGCAAATCTACTACTGATCCAGGGGGGGGCGAAGCAGGCGTCTGGCGATTCTGCCTCTATAGAGAGTGCTGCTCATGAACTTTACAGTTTGGAACTTCTCGTATAATTGAATACTAAAATCAGTGAAGCAAAACCTTCCTGCATTATTTAGAAGTGTAAATACTCTGGTAAACGTCAATAAAAATCACAATACTCACACTTTGACGGTTTTTTTGTTTTATTTCCCTTTTAAAAAAACGACCATTTCAGAAGTCATCGCAAGCGTTTTGAAGATGGTAAAAATGTAATCGGCACGTTAGTTGAAAATACATATTTAAGTGTATAGTAATTGAAGAAGACACGCCGTGTCCATTTTTATTCATCGTGTGACTTCACTCCACGTCTCTGCTGAAACTCAACATGGTGGCTGTGCCAACGAAGAAAAAAAAGCAATGTTTCAGTAAGACAGAGCTAAAAGAAATCTTGTTATCTATGTGAGGATGGCGTGATAGTATTCTTATAGTTTTGCTGTAATTCGCGTGATCATGAATGAGTCAGTACCATTAAATATCATAATGCCAGCCGTAAATACGTAGAGAATAAGAAAGCAAATAAGACGGCAGCAATGGCAAAGCGCTGCATTCTTCTATGCTGAAAAACTCCTAATGTCCTGTGCTCAAGAAGGAGCTTTCCCGAAGCTAAATGAATTGTGTATTTCATTATTGTTTAATTTATTTCTTTCCACGCTACCTGCCTTTAATGAAGCTGTAATTAGGAAATGTAAACAATGGCCATTTCTTAATTGAATTATATTTTCTGAAGATGAAGAAATGAGCTGAAAACTATTTTTCTAGCTATACAGTTGTGAGTACTGTGTCTTCTGGTCTGTAGTGGGGACGTCAGACCAGAAGAAACACACAGCACTGCGAGATGAAATGATAAGTGGATGCGCTACTGTGCTGTTTATTATTATAAAATAAAACAGGACAAAAACCAGGACACTGCACTTGACGCCAAAATAAATAGACAAACAAAACGGACCAACACTTAAACCAACAGTGCACTAACAGACAAACACGGTGAGTCAAAACAACGCTTATATATTTACGTTTAGTTATCGTTTTACTTTCTCCTTCACACCCGTTCTCCACTCACCGAACACACAACCCCGAGTGAGTGAAAACATGCTGCTTTTATGCAGCTGTACCGAGACTCGACTGCTAATCAATCATTCAGTTGGAGTCGTGGTACAACTGCATGTGAATTAATAAAGTGCAATTCCCAGTGCTCACATATTATTACTTTTTACTTGCACGTGAAGTGCTGTGCAATCCTCGTGCCTAAATACAAATATACATTTTAAACACTCGTGTTACACAGACCTGTTTATATCCCGTGTACCAATGACTATACACCAACATTAACACACAACATACAACACAAAGTACACACAGGGGCAGGGCACTTTTCCACAACAATCCTTAAAGGCAATTGATCACTTTACTATGTAAAGGATGTAGTCATTATTGTCCACAAACTTCTGGAGACACGTTAACTAGTGAAATGATACATTTCCTAACTCAGTAATAACAGGTGTGGCAACCGAAGGATTTGTCTGTGAGATAAGACCTCTTTGCAAACGTCAGAACGCGTCTTGCAAATTAGCAAAGAAACAATTGAGAGGATTAATTATGCACTTGGATTAAAAGGGGCGCTGTTTAAATTACAGTGGGGTAATACACAGCAGTCAACCTGTTTTAGAGCAACGAGTCAGTCATCATGCCTTTTATCAGTGTTTCATATTTTATCCTGGTTATTATAATGCCAGTAAAATGCTAAACTTAATTTGAGTACTGTACATAGGATTACTCACATGATATTGCTGGACCGTGATGTCTGTAAATATTGAAAAGTTTGAAGCGTCTTAGGGTGATTTACTTACTGTTATTAATATGTTGATAAAAAATGGGAAAAAATGGAATTGGGTTTTTTGAAAAACGGAATTGGGTATTCCCAAGAATGGAACAATTTGTAGCCCTAAAGATGGTTACAACTCAAGGCAGTGCAGATGCCAGTGTTTTCTGCAGTAGTATAAAGCAATTTTATGCAGGCCACCAGTTAAGCATGCAGGCTATCTGATAACAACCGACAGGGCTGCATAGGATTAGAGGAGGATTCAAAACCAGAGGCAGAGCCACAATAAATGTCTTGTTTAAATTTAAAGTAAATTGTGAAATTGTTGAGATACTTGTGTTGGAATATTGTCTCAAAATTGTATGATGCAACAAAAATATATTAAAAGGGTTAATGCGTGGACGAAGGTTTCTCACTGATAATTTACCCTTTCTCAGTCAAAATGGCAAGTTTCTCAGTATCTAAAAAGCTTAAAGGGAATGCTGATTGCCAGTATGATCAAGCGCTGTATTTAAAGGCATTCAGTAAATCAGCTCTTTCCTACATCTATTCTTTGACTTTCCTGCATTCAACACGCTCCCTGCCTTTGCTGCTTCCTAATGGGCAGATTGTCCACTCTATCAACTATGACTTTCACTGCTGTCCCAGTCCTCTCCTCTCACGCTTGCAAAATATCTCACCAGCACTTCTCTAACACTTCCATCGTGATCTCTACCCCAGTGCCCATCCTCTGCTTCTTCCTCCTGCTCTGGCTCTCTCTTGTGCCCTCTGGAACTGCCAGTCAGCCTGCATAGGGTTCTCCCCAGATCCGCCCGTCTCGCAGATGCTACTGTGCTTAACAATAAGGATTGATTGCGCTTCTAGCAGACTAGATCAGTTGCGTGTTGCTGGGTGAAAAATAAATAGATTTTGGAACTACATAACAGCTGTGTTACATCTTGACATAACATTTAACCAATCAGAGAGTCGAAGGGGTGGGTTTTCTGTGTTCAGCACAGAAGAGGCTAAAACATTAAATGCTAAAATTAAGCAATTATTTTCAAAGCTAAAATAGTAACAGTGAATGCAGGGGGTCAAAATAAGCTGCTGATCGGCGCACTTCACTGCCTAATGCTATAGGCATTTCGGGTATTATCATTGTCCATTTTTTGTTGTGTTGTACTGTAAGGTGATATACAGTACATAATAGCTATACATATGCACCAAAAAAAAAAGTGCTTTCCTTTTGTGATAACGTGCCAGGTGCTTGTGAGAGATATTGGGGGTTCATTTATAGAAGCTGTATGCCTTTAACAAGAAAGGCGTGATGGGATATCAGCTGTTGTCAGCTGACATACAAATGCTCAAGTGCAGAGTTGCTGGATTGTTACAATGCGGTTTCATGCAACAATTATGATGGTTCCCAAACGTGTGCGAATACAGTTGTGTCAAAATGAACAGTTGCATTAAAAAAAAAAATGTAGAATCGCAAAAAACAAAATTGGACGTGCATGAACAAAATGCCCTGGAAACTTAACATAAAGAAAACAATTTTAAATGAAGCAATAAGCTCAATAATGAAGCTTAAAAGGAAGTGAAAAGGTTCCATTTTTTTGTTTGTGAACTTCAGTAACCCTGCGTTCTCTTTCCCCAGTCTAATGGTATTGTGCCTCAATAAGCACAGTAATTTACCATCATGAAAAAGAAAATGTAGAGCAGGGGTGTTGAACTCCAGGCCCGCAGGCCGAATACAGCCCTTGGAGGTTCTTTATCTGGCCCCCTGCACAGTTCATTCATTCCAGTTTAATTTGGCCTGGCCCGGTTTGAGTCTATTGGGTTATTACACTTGAACTCCAAATCCCATCAGCCATCAGAAATGTAGCGGGAAGCTCAGAGCTAAAGAAACACAAGACAGCGAGAGACAGCCAATCATATCTTGTGCTTGGTGCTTAAGGCGTGTTTTCCGTTAGACGCTGTAGCCTACTTGCCGTCAAACGGGAATACAGCTCAAAATGTCAGAGAAGAAAAATAGATAAAGAAGGTAGATTGCTTCAGGAAAGGTGGGAATCTAAATATTTATTTGTAGAGCAGCAAGAAAAATAATTCAATTTAAGGCACCACTATGAAACAAAACAAAGAAAAATATGGCGTGTTTGAAGGAAAGCAAAGGCAAGAAAAGCAAAAGAAAAACACTTTTAAAAAGGCAAAAAAGTGAAAGTGATGCGGAAGTAAAGGCAAGTTACCTTGTGTCAGAGCTAATCGCAGAGCTGTCAAAGCCCTTTTCTGAGGGTGCTTTTGTAAAAGACTGCAGCTTTCAGTGACAGAAAGTATCCCCAAATACATCCACACGTGTTGTTACAACTGTTTAACCCTATGCTGCCTACTAGGAGTGACTGTAAATTTTGCATGTATCCAACAACTTTCTATTTTAACGCTTGTAGTGCAATAATCATAAATCACAAATTAAAACCCTGTATAACAACAGAAAAGTAGACCTTTCCAATGATATCATCTGTTTTGTTGTAGGGTGTTTTGTAGATTTTATCTTATAAGCAACACCTACAAAAAATACTGAAATATGACATATTAATATTTCACAAATGTGCATATTTTCATATGTTTCCAAACGATTTAGAAAAAAAAGTTAGAGTATGTGCAATTTTATGAGGATTTCAAATATATAATCAGAATTGAAATTGCTTTATAAGGGTTTGCAATGTAAAAAAAGTGCATAAAAGAGCCGAAATGGCAGATGTAGAACTGAAAATGAAACTGAAGAAACATGTAATAAAATTATAAATATAGGAAATATAATCCCGTTTGTGATTAAAGTTAATTATTTATGTGTAGAGGTCTCAATATATATGCTACACAAGATTTTATTATTATTATTATTATTATTTATTATTATTATTATTATTATTATTATTTTTCTTTTTTTTAAAGATGAAACTTGCAAATACTGTATAGGGTAAAAAAAAAACTAACAATAATAGCAGCTAAATAATAATAATAAAAGTATCGAGTACACCAAAATACTTGCAGAAATGAAGTACACTAATAATAATAAACAAAATAATGATAAAACAACACTGATACTGCAAATATACTAAGTTAGCTAGCTAGAGATTAGACAGATGTCATATTTACTTTTGTCTCCACCCAGAGAAATATTTTCAGAATTGGACACAAAATAAAAACGTATCTAATTAAAAATAACAGTATAACATTTATAAGAGGGCTATCTTCGAGGTCTCTTCAGTAAGTAGTTGTTTGTCTCAGTTGGCATCTGATGTGCCCTGCAGCTGCACGCGTACGCGCTCAGACACAGAGCGGGGCGAAAGACATTCCAGAAGTCATTTTTTAAAAAGCGTATACGTAGTTAATTTTTAATAGCATGAAAAAATAAAAAAAAGCGCCTAGTTAGTCCCAGTTCTTAGCTTTCGGTTGAGTTACAGATCAGCACTTTTGGGCTTGTAGAACGTGAGATATGTAGACGTTTCAAACAGGTGAGTGTCAATACAATTTTCCATTGAAGCCTGAAAAGGAGTAAAAAATGAAACACAAATAAAAAATCCACACCTTCCGCAGCCCTAAACCAATTACGTGGGGATATTCACCGTGGCTATGGCCCAATGAAAAAATTTTGATTGGACGGCTGAGATATGTCATGTTTCGTCATCGTAACAAAAGTTACCAAATTAGAGCCCGTCGGCAGCAAAGGGTTAAATAACGTACCTGTAATTTTTCTTTTCATTGTTCACATCTGACAACTTAAACTTTAAACAGTTTCAAAGCTCATTTCAAAATGGTTTGAGATCTGTCCTCAAGATCACTGCAGGAATGGGAATAAAAACACAGGGATTCCGGGTAAAAAATTGGAGATGACTAAATGATAAAAAAACAAAAAAACACATGGATTGTTACTGCGGTGTAATTTGTTTGACAATGTGGGCAGTGCTTACACTATCATCAGTGCACTAGAGCAGTCATTTTGAAAAGACCTTTGAAAGTATTTAGAGTTTTAAGTCCACTGAGTGAGTGTCTCGCTGGGCCCGTGATCAGGTAACCACGGTAAAAAATGCACTTCATTGTATTGCCTTACTGGGCCGCCATACTTTCGGTATAGGTTGGAAACACATTAGATTTCACTCCGTGATTTTTCTTTTTCGTGTCACTGAGACGGGCGTTTGCATTTTAAACGGGCTCAAATGATAAGACTCTTTGAATCTGATTGAACCTAAGCCACTTCAGGTCCGAGTTGTAAGTGTAAACACACCAATAGAGAAAAGATCGTAATACTTATCGTAATGATCGTAATTTTATTTTCTGTTTTCAGGACTGTCGTCTTGGTGAAAACCAAGGAAGAAAGATGGAGTGTGTTTACATTAAACAGGAGGAGATTCTGGAAGTGGTACCTATCTGCATTAAAGAAGAGGAGACTGAACTGGAGCCTGTCCACATTGAAGAAGAGGAGACTGAACTGGAGCCTGTCCACATTAAAGAAGAGGAGACTGAACTGGAGCCTGTCCACATTAAAGAAGAGGAGACTGAACTGGATCCTGTCCACATTGAAGAGGAGTCTATTGACTTGTTTAAGGATTCAGAAAACATTTCCCATCCAAAGATATCACATCAGTGTACTGACTGTGGGAAGAGCTTCAGTCAGTTAGGAAGCTTAAAAATACACTACCGAGTTCACACTGGAGAAAAGCCGTATCGCTGTTCTGAATGTGGGGAGTGTTTCAGTGTGTCAGGAAGCCTAAAAACACACCTGCGAATTCACACTGGAGAGAAGCCGTATCACTGTACTGAATGTGGGGTGAGTTTCAGTGTGTCAGGAAGCCTAAAAACACACCAGCGAATTCACACTGGAGAGAAGCCATATCACTGTTCTGAATGCGGGGAGAGCTTCAGTCGGATAGGAAGCCTAAAAAGACACCAACAAATTCACACTGGAGAGAAGCCGTATCTCTGTATTGAATGTGGGGAAAGTTTTAGTCAATTAGGAAACCTAAAAACACACCAGCGAATTCACACTGGAGAGAAGCCATATCACTGTTTTGAATGCGGGGAGCGTTTTAGTCAGTTAGGAAACCTAAAAACACACCAGCGAATTCACACTGGAGAGAAGCCATATCACTGTTTTGACTGTGGGGAGAGCTTCAGTCGTTTAGGAAGCTTAAACAAACACCGGCAAATTCACTCTGGAGCCAGCTTCCCTCCCTCCCAGTCCCTTACCTCTCCACAGTGCTTTTTTGAGTAGAGTGCGCACCCGTTCTAATGCACCTCATTATAGTGTGGAATTGGTTACAACACGGTAGGGTTGTGGCTCCCATTTGCTCCATAATGCCGTTACAGTAGCCCTTTTTTAGTCATGGAACACAAATAGCGTGGTCTTGTAACTATAGCTCCCCACTGTAGCATTATAAAGGGGGAGCACTGTATGCAGAGCTGTTTCCTTGTCTCTCTCTCTCCCTGTAAGAAGTGATGGGGGTCCTCAGGAGTGAGAGCCAGCCTCAATCCAGAGACACTGAGAAGGGGAGCATGTTAAACTGAAGGAGACAGACCCATTCTTTCACAGTGAACTGGGATCAGCTCCACTCCTGCCCCTAAATTGGAAATGAATCTCACTCATCATGCTGTGAGGATTTAGGACAATGTTACAGGGTCGTTCTACTTAGAAGGGACACATTGGAAATGTATGTCAAGCTTTTCTCTGAACACTTACGTGTGTGAGACGAACTCAACACATTAACAAAGCTTTATCTAACTAGAACTAGAATGGCCTCTAAGCTATTGCACCAGTGCAAACACAAACTGAAACAACTTTTTTGGTTTTGAATGCATTTGAATGAATGAATCTGCTTTGCTGAGTGTTTAAATACCGAGAAACGTTGTATACTGAAGCTCTGCTTCAGTGCAATGGGATTGAAATACAATTCCTATCACTTTTTAATGAGTAGATTACTGTATGTATAATTGACAGACCCGCAATAGAGCTGTATAAATATACAGTAAAACAATTCTCCAATTTTACATTTGTTACAAATCGGCAAAACACACATGCTGCAGCATTCCTGTTATCACTACATTCATAGTTTATTCAGTTTTGAATAATTGATCTGAACAATCTGCAGAATGAAGTTGCCTCAGACTGTTTGACAGTAACAGAGCTACTGCTTTTATGGAATCACCATTAGCTGTTTATTCCTTTTGGGCAAAATATGGCTTGTTTGCTTGTATGGTGTATTAGTATGCTTTTAGAGTGATAATACAGTACATCCTAACGTTAGCTTAGATATTTAGAAAGGGTTTCATTGACACTGAGTTTGAGTTCCTGTATGTTTTCCAGTATCTCTGTATATAAAGGGTGTGAGAAAGTCATAGTTGTAATTGAATGTTCTTTGTAAAATGATATTTCAAAACTTAAACTGTGAGACTTTAGATGATGTGATGTTAGTTAAGTTGGTCTTCCCCATTCCTTTCACCTTAACATTCTCTAGATCTACTTCAAAGGACTAGATCAGTGTTTCTCAACCTTTTTCGTAACAACACCTCCTAAGGATCAGCTGAGCTTAGTCATTGCCCCTTTCCCACAGAAAATAAAATCAATCAGAACCTTTTAAACACTGATGGAATGTATCTACAAGTCTCAAGCAACTCTACATTCCAACTTAATACTAAAGGCAATTGAAACTGCTTCATAACTGAACTTGAAACAAAAATGCAGTCCTCATTCCAACCAGCACAACAGATGCTGCTTAACAGTCTCTGTGTGTAATGTGTGTGAGTCCTGCGTGCTTCCGAAAATGTGTGTTTAAAAGTTTTACTTCTGTTTGTGTCTATACTTAACCTGCTAAACCCCCAGCCTCCCACAGGCAGTTTCTGCCTGGAGGGTATGACCGTAAATAAATCACATTATCTTCCAAAGTATAGACAGCACAGGGATGGTTCAGGGCTTGAATTCAAGGTAACCTCCTGGCCATTAGGACTTAGATTTGATATAAGTCTTACTCGGTACCACACTGGAAGGAGATATCCAGAAAAAAAACCCATAAAAAACAAGAAACGCTTTTCATTTGTTTATATTCTATCATCTTTTTTTCACCTTGTTGCACATGAAAAGAGACATATTTTTTCCAGTGCTTCCCCAATATGTCTACTACACTGGATAAAAAATGTGAAACTGATTGAATAAAGGGATCAAATTCTACATGAGTTTTTACAAAGCTAGGCCCAAGGGTCCCCAAACCTCTCCAAAAATGAATATTGTGTAAATCTCTATGGCCAGTCATACACTAGTTTCTTGAGCAAGATCTAAAAGGGAGGTTACCTTCTGGCACCTCCCATGCTATACATTGCCACATGATTTAGATTTTGTAGTCCTCTTTTTTACTTATTTGTCCAATATTTCATTCAAAAGGTGGCCATTTTGGAGAGCTTTGGGGTGCCCGAAATGTATCCATGATGAGTATGCATGACAAGTACTCTCAGTTCATATGCCACAACTGTCAGACACGTTGCTCTCACATAACTGTGTGTTTGTGCAGGAGAATGTTGGTACTGAGACTTTTTTGTAGCTCTGAATTTTCAGTACCTGACTGTATTTTTGTTACTCACTTGCTTGAAAATATGTAAATGTCAAGAAGCAAAATAATGAGTTTTTTTTTCCCAAATAAAATGGTTACACTCATTCAAGCACTGCTGACAGGTGAACATGTGTTGATTATTGGATAAAGGCGTCTGCTAAATGTCTAAATAATAATAATAATAATAATAATAATAATAATAATAATGAGATTGCATACACCTTTGCTGCTCTAAATCAGGCTGCCAGACTGAAAACACCTCAATTCCTTTCATCTTTACTTTGATTGACATGTGGCAAACAGAGAAATTGACTGAGTGATTGCTGGAGCAGGCAGACAGCTTATCTGAAAGGCTAAGAAACCTACACTGTCTCTAGGCAAGTAGCACCACTCCTTGTAATCATGGAAATATAAAAAAGTTTGCTAAACACTCCCATGCAATAATCTAAATCAATGAACATCAATGAGAAAAGAATAAAGACGGCCGGGAAGCAACAATTACTTCCTGCAACTTGTATTGCATCGTAAAGATCGGGGACCGTATACAGCAGCACAGCACAGAGAGACATGGTGTTGCTCTTTACTATGCAATAAAAATTGTTAAAAATGTTATTTCTATGTGCCCCTTGAGTCAAATGGTTGCATTTTCTAATAACCTAAGGTACCTACTGGTTCATTAATATGGGATGATTTTTGATTGATATCATGCCATTTGATCGACTGATTTAAATCAGATCGGCTGAAACAACAGACAAGTCTTTAATATATAATAAATGACAGACAATAAGTCTTGAATACAGACTAATAATGAAATCAATGTTTTTTGTTCATTATACTGTTCAATTGACCGTAAAGGCATAAAGGTTGAAGTACAAAATCACTAACAAATTTAATAACACTGTGACACTTTTCTTTTTGGAGAACCTCACAGATAAACAAATACAGAGAACAAAAATATAAACAGAAATCAGTCAATTGAAATAAATTCATTAAGCCCTAATCTATGGATTTCACATGACTGGGAATACAGATATGCATCTGTTGGTCACAGATACCTTAAAAAAAAAATTGGGGGCATGGATCAGAAAACCAGTCAGTATCTGGTGTGACCACCATTTGCCTCACGTAGCAGAACACATTTCCTTCACATAGAGTTAATCAGGCTGTTGATTGTGGCCTGTGGAATGTAGTCCCACTCCTCTTCAATGGCTGTGCGAAGTTTTTGATATCGGCGGGAACTGTAACACGCTGTCGTACAGGTCGATCCAGAGCACCCCAAACATGCTCAATGGGTGACATGTCTGGTGAGTATGCAGGCCATGGAAGAACTGGGACATTTGCAGCTTCCAGGAATTGTGTACGGATCCTTGTGACATGGGGCCGTGCATTATCATGCTGAAACATGAGGTGATGATGGCTGATCAATGGCACGACAATGGGCCTTAGGATCTTGTCACGGTATCTGTGCATTCAAATTGCCATCGATAAAATGCAATTGTGTTCATTGTCCGTAGCTTATGCCTGCCCATACCATAACCCCACCACCAGCATGGGGCACTCTGTTCACAACGTTGACATCAGCAAACCGCTCCCCCACACGACGCCATGCACGCTGTCTGCCATCTGCCTGGTACAATTGAAACTGTGATTCATCCGTGAAGAGCACACTTCCCCAGCGTAC
>NW_024474822.1:0-9427 GCF_017654505.1 Polyodon spathula
CAGTGGCCATCGAAGGTGATCATTTGCCCACTGAAGTTGGCTACGACGCTGAACTGCAGTCAGGTCAAGACTCTGGTGAGGACGACGAGCACGCAGATGAGCTTCCCTGACAGTTTGTGCAGAAATTCTTCGGTTGTGCAAACCCACAGTTTCATCAGCTGTTCGAGTGACTGGTCTTAGATGATCCTGCAAGTGAAGAAGCCGGATGTGGAGGTCCTGGGCTGGCGTGGTTACACGTGGTCTGCGGTTGTGAGGCCGGTTGGACGTACTGCCAGATTCTCTAAAACAACGTTGGAGGCGGCTTATGTTAGAGAAATGAGCATTTGATTCTCTGGCAACAGCTCTGGTGGACATTCCTGCAGTCAGCATGCCAATTGCACGCTCCTTCTAAACTTGAGACATCTGTGACATTGTGTTATGTGACAAAACTGCACATTTTAGAGTGGCCTTTTATTGTCCCCAGCACAAGATGCACCTGTGTAATGATCATGCTATTAATCAGCTTCTTGGTATGCCACGCCTGTCAGGTGGATGGATTATCTTGGCAAAGGAGAAATGCTCACTAACAGGGATGTAAGCAAATTTGTGCACAAAATTTGAGAGAAATAGCTTTTTGTGCATATGGAAAATTTCTGGGATCTTTTATTTCAGCCCATGAAACATGAGACCAACACTTTACATGTTGCGTTTATATTTTTGTTCAGTGTAACTGCTGAATAACTTAATATAAAGAAGCAATGAAAACATTCAGCAATGGTTTAGTCCTGATCGGGGCACCTCAGTGCAGTGTAGTCGTTTTCCCTTCATTTCACCTGGCAGCTCCAGTCATTGTTAAGGACAGGGATACCCAAAAAATACAAACTGAATATGCAATAAGACTGCAAATACCCAAATAACATGTTTGGGTATCATTGTACTTAACAATACCTGGAGCTCAGAGTATGGTGAAGACATGCTGGAGAGACCCAATCAGGATGAAACTGGCTTGGAGTTATTGAATGTTTTAGCTGCATGTGTATCTATGAGGTTCTCCAAAAAGATAATTATTTTAATAAATATTTGAATGAACAGGTATCCTATTTTAAAAAGCTGAAATCCAATACTGATTTGCAACACTAGGGGGCAAACAGGTTTATAGATCCTAAAACACTAAATGAAAACATGTGATGATCAATCATGCTGTCATTCAAACATTTCAAAATAAATGTAGAAAAAAGTTTAGGCACTCAACTCACTCACTGCCCGGTTGTCTGTGACTGTCACTGTGACGTTACTGTCCCGCTCCGGCTGTCAGTGGCAGAGTCAATGAGGCAGGCTCAGAGCGCACAGCGTATTACCTACCGCCTCTCCAGCAAAAACACCCAGCTGAGTGGCTCAAGAGCAATGCATGTTAATATTGATGACACGGGCTATCAAACACCCCCCTAGTATAACAACTTGTTTCACACTAGCAAAGGAAAGACGCGCGTGTAGCTGTGTTTCTGGAGTTCTCAGTTCATGTATTTAGTTTAATTACACTTCATTCACCAAAATGGAAATAATAACAGATGCAAATATCACATTTTGAATTTATTTTTAATAAATACCACACAATTATTATTATTATTATTATTATTATTATTATTATTATTATTATTATTATTATTATTATTATTATTATTATTATTATTATTATTATTATTATTATTATAAAATATGTGGCATTTTGATATACTAATATAACAAACTATGGGTTATTACTTTATATGAATTATGTTATGCATGAATGTAATGTTTTCTGTAGTGGTGTACTTTTTTCTTTCAAATAGCATATATCTATAATCATTTGCGCGATATATTTTAATATCAAATATATACACTATTGCAGTTTTGTTACAGGATACATTAGTTTATCTCTAATGTAATCACAGTTTTAAGTATAGACTGCCCCTGTTTTCATTTACGTCCCAAATTTTGGGCCGTTCTGGTTTTTAGATAAAGTCCCAAATTCTGCATTTTCGAATTCAGCCCAGTGTGGCAAAGCGTAAGCCTTGCACAGTGAAATATGTAGTTTATTGTATGTTTTTGTGTTAATTGTTAATATATTGATTTAATTGTTTAGCTGCTGTGGCGCTCCGCTGGGGACGATTACGGGTCTGCGTGGAGCAGCAGCTGAAAGCAATCAGCTGTTCCAGCAGGCAGGTGGGCGTGTCTCAGCGGAGCGTCACCATAAAAGCATGGCGATCGCTGTGATCGGGGCTGCTGCAAGGCCTGCCGTTTTCACGGCACCTTTTGAGTTATAGTTTGGGGTATTGTGTTTTATTTTGCACTTTTTGTAAGCTGTATTTGTCCTCTGTGCGTTACCATCGCTGGTAACGTCACATGACCACCTTTATTTTACTTTCACTTTCTGTTTGTGGTTAATAAATCCTGCGCGCCTGTGCCGGCGTTTCAACACCACCTCAGTCTCTTTTGAACAGCGGCTACCCACACGCGTGTGACTCGAGGAAGACCCTGTCACAATGAGGTATTCTGCTTAGCTAACAGCCGAATTTCTAAGTCATGCATGCACAGTTTACCATAAACTGGATTGTGAATTCATTTGAGAGTAACCCTTAGTACATGAATCAGAGCTAATGAATTTTTTACTCTTCCAAGAAACCTTTTTTTTTTTTTTTATGAAGAAACAGAAATAAAATGTAAATGTTAAAAAAACGTATTTCTTGTTACAATGAAGAAACTTGCAGTAGATATATGAAATGAATTAAAGCAGCCATTTTCCTTTAGTAAAGGCTAATATTATAACACTTTTGAGAAGGAACATGGTATTAAAAAAAAAGGACATTTCATTTGCTTACAAATGAACAAACAGTAGCTTTAATTCTTAAAACTTTTAATTACCAGTATTTGGATGCACAGAATTAAATCTCTTTGGAACCAGTCGTATTTGCTTTCTATTTGTCAAAGATAGTATAAATAAAACAAAATAGTGGGCACTGTAAATATGTATATTTATATTTTATGTTAACATTTACTTCCCAGCTCTGATAATTGTGTGACATTTAAAATATTTACCTCAAGATAAAACCTCAAGATTGTGACCAAAAAACACTTCGAATGGACTTAATCTGTGCTTCTGTTGCATAAATACACTACAAATCTGCACGCTTTAGGTTGTATATATAATGCACATTTTTTGTAGTATTTTGCCATTGGAAATTGCGTTCGGGGGGTCATCCTGTTGTACCTCATTAGTCCACAAATCTTGGCCCAACAAACTCAGTAGTACTCTCTTTAGACGCACAATAGTCTTTGCTAAAGAAATTGGGTTCCTTTGAGTTTGTATGACCCACGACTGCCATTTGCCGAGCCTTACCCTGATGGTGTTTTTATAATGGGATTTGCCATAGGGTGGTCTCTTATTGTACCTCATATCTCCACGACCGCTGAGGCAAGGAACTAGGGAGCACCCTCTTCATGTGCACCTGACTCTCAGCTGAAGAAAATCACCAGGCATGGGTTCGTACGCCACTCCGCTGCCAGATGGCGGACGTTGCCCCAAAGTTGTTTTATAATGGGATTTCACATAGACATTTTTCAGGGTCCCCAAAATTGGAATTGAAAATTGAAAATTGGTACGGGGGTCCATCTCGGGGCTCCTGTCGATCTCTCCAAGCGACGTGTCCCCAGCTGGAAAGGACCCTAATTTAGACTTTTTTGCCAACCTGGAGCTCAAAACTATTGGAAATCCTACCTTGACACGCCATCATGGTGAAAATGTGAAAATTTGTAGCATTTGAAAACTGATGAAACTGATGGTTCCCTGTGTAAGAGGGGCCCCAGACATGACACTAGAAAGTTCAACCCGGGTTCTAGGCCCCGGGGTCATTGAGATATGACCCTGAGAGAGGTCATTTTTGGACATTTTTTGACAGGGCATATCTCATAGTTCTAGGTGCCAGGACGGCTCGGCAAAGTTAATTTTTTCGGGTTTTTGGGTAAACCTCTGTGTCGTTTTAGGAGGTGGTTTGGGGCGCTCCTCTGAGCCTCTGTCACTTTCAATGGTGGTTCTACGTGCTCGGGTTCAAGAGATTTGCATGAAAATGTGTTTTTCAACCCTGCCATAGACATGAATGAGGCTGAACACCCTGAACACCCTGAAAATATTTTTTGCAAAGAATTGCTACAAATTCAAGGCATGTTACATTCAGGCTGGTCCCCTGAGTCTAGAACCCTTCGAACGGTAGTTGTAGGTGCTCTGGGTCGAGAGATATGACTGAAAATTTGTTTTTTAACACTGCCATAGACATGAATGGGGGTTGAACACCCAGAATGTTTTGCAAAGAATTGGTACCAAACTGGGCATGTTACATTCAGTCTGGTCCCCCGAGTCTAGAACCATTTGAATGGTGGTTCTAGGTGCTTCTGTTCCAGAAATATGTACTAAAATTGATGGCTTTAAGCATAAGGCAATAGTGTGATTTGTGCCACCTAAGGACAGGTGCTTCTGGATTCATTATCTGCATGTACTACAGGTGCTCTGTAGCAATTTTCAGCCTGGCAAACGCGTTTGTTACTTAATTAAGAAATTTAGGATACACTTGGAACAAAAACCACAAGAGTTAGTGGCCCTCCACGACCAGGATTGGAGACCCCTGCTAGCAGATTTATTGCTCCATATCACCAGATTTATATTGCGTCTTTTTGAATTAAAACACCTAATGAATCTCCCTATTGTTTCTTGCTAATTCTGCATTTGCTATGTGCTTCTCCAGGCAGAATGTATGTAGTGTAGTGACTACATCTTCTTTACAGTGAGTGTAAAGCCATCAGTTTTGTTCAAGGAATGTATAGCTAGGTGTGTGCATGCAGGGGTTGCATGGTGGTGTGTGCATGCAGGGGTCGCATGGTGGTGTGTCAGTGAAGGTGTGGCATGGTGGTGTGTTCATGCAGGGGTTCTATAGTGGGTGTGTGCATGCAGGGGTTGCATGGTGGTGTGTGCATGCAGGGTTCTATAGTGGGGTGTGTGCGTGAAGGGGTTGCATGGTGATGTGTTTATGCAGGGCTTCTATAGTGGGTGTGTGCATGCAGGGGTTGCATGGTGGTGTGTGCGTGCAGGGTATAGAGTGAGTCTATAGTGGGTGTGTGTGTGGGGAGTGCAGGTGTGGCGCAGGAGGTGAGGGCATGTAAGCGGGTGCAGGGAAAAGACTTTGAAGGGTAGGGTAAAAGAAAAACTACTACTATCATTTATATTTACTTTTGACTCATAAACTATTTCTTAGGACCAATTCGCTGCAGAAATTTTAGTTTCTATAGGAGTTTTTTTCCTATAGAATTCTATAAAATTATTTCAGAAGGGATATCAATACTTTTATTATGTGATATGTTTAAATAAAAAACCAAGATGCTGAAGTGTGGCCTTTTGTATTGTACATTTAAATATGTGTGATATTCTAGACATCTATACAGATATTGCAAATCCCTGAACTCTTTATAGGCTGTAAAAATATAGAGATGTTACAATTCTCCTAAAGGATATTGCATTCTCTATCACAATCTATAGAATTCTATAGAGATTTTGTCATCCTCTAGAAATTCATTGAAATTATTTTGTACTCTGTAGAATTTATAGAGATTTTGTTAACCTCTATAGAACCCTATAGATTTTATTTTCTAAAATGCTATAGAGATTGTTTTATATTTTTGTATGGAATCCCATGATAAATCCTAAAGGGTTCTTGTCTTGTTTTGAATGAGCCCCGTTGTCCCCACTTCTCCTCAGACAAACTGATCATGGTGCATCCAGCCAGCAGGGAGGGGATGAGGTAGAGGCTGCTGAGGAGTTGTTGTGTGAAATTTAATTACTTTAAATTTAAAAGGAAGTTGATGTGGAAGTAAATAAGACAATTACTTCACAGAGTAATTTCAAAAGGTCCTTTATTATTTCACACACACACACACACACACACAGTTACATACACAGATGCTATACTGCGAATAACGATATCCCTAACGGGACACAACCCAACAAGGTTACATACAAAGATTATATTAATCACAGATCAATACAATCCATGAGATGCAACTGAACTAATTCTTACCCTTCCAAGCAGATCGGGAGAGCCCTTCGACCCTGGTAAGAGAAAGCAGCTGTCTCCAAGAAATTACCGAGCAGGACTGTGCGTTAATCCTCACGGCTGACTCTCATCAGAGCAGGGGAGAACCCTGTCCTTTATAACTTACCAAGTTAGGCTTCTGCGTGCGAGAGAGTAATTGGCCAGATCACTCCCTCGAGGCTCGGCCCTCTGAATAAACCATCCCTTTCCCTAGAACATTTAACAAAAACTAAACGTGACAAAAACAAGTTATATAAGATACGGGTTATTATAGGGCAAGGGCACAGATGAACTCGAACGCATTTATAGAACTTTCTAGAACACACTTTTTTTTTTATTACATGAGTCAAGGTTATTTTGGAGAGTTTACAGATTTTGGTGCCTCAGCAAATTAGATTTTTAGACCATCTATTTGTGTTTTCATGTTATTCTTGGCAGAATGCATGAGTTACATTTTTACTAACAAACAAGAATAAACACACGTCCAGCCGGTCAGCTTAGAAAAAGTTATAGATTAACAAAAGCTTAAGGCCATCCTATGTGGGGTAGAGTGACTACAGATGGGAAGCACTGTGTCAGTATGACAGGCAAGCACAGGGGCTCCTCTTTCCCATTGGCTTCTATGGATATGTTTCACTTGTTACTTAGCCTCATAAAACACTGCTCTCTCACTGCTTATTAAATCACTGCTCTCTCTCTCTGCTTATTAAATCACTGCTCTCTCTCTCTGCTTATTAAATCACTGCTCTCTCTCTCACTACTTATTAAATCACTGCTCTCTCACTACTTATTAAATCACTGCTCTCTCACTGCTTATTAAATCACTGCTCTCTCTCTGCTTATTAAATCACTGCTCTCTCACTACTTATTAAATCACTGCTCTCTCACTGCTCTCTCTCTTATTAAATCACTGCTCTCTCTCTCTGCTTATTAAATCACTGCTCTCTCTCACTGCTTATTAAATCACTGCTCTCTCACTACTTATTAAATCACTGCTCTCTCTCTGCTTATTAAATCACTGCTCTCTCTCTCTGCTTATTAAATCACTGCTCTCTCACTGCTTATTAAATCACTGCTCTCTCTCTCTGCTTATTAAATCACTGCTCTCTCTCTCTGCTTATTAAATCACTGCTCTCTCTCTCTGCTTATTAAATCACTGCTCTCTCTCTCTGCTTATTAAATCACTGCTCTCTCTCTCTGCTTATTAAATCACTGCTCTCTCTCTCTGCTTATTAAATCACTGCTCTCTCTCTCTGCTTATTAAATCACTGCTCTCTCTCTCTGCTTATTAAATCACTGCTCTCTCTCTGCTTATTAAATCACTGCTCTCTCACTGCTTATTAAATCACTGCTCTCTCTCTCTGCTTATTAAATCACTGCTCTCTCTCTCTGCTTATTAAATCACTGCTCTCTCTCTCTGCTTATTAAATCACTGCTCTCTCTCTCTGCTTATTAAATCACTGCTCTCTCTCTCTGCTTATTAAATCACTGCTCTCTCTCTCTGCTTATTAAATCACTGCTCTCTCTCTCTGCTTATTAAATCACTGCTCTCTCTCTGCTTATTAAATCACTGCTCTCTCTCTCTGCTTATTAAATCACTGCTCTCTCTCTCTGCTTATTAAATCACTGCTCTCTCACTGCTTATTAAATCACTGCTCTCTGCTTATTAAATCACTGCTCTCTCTCTCTGCTTATTAAATCACTGCTCTCTCACTGCTTATTAAATCACTGCTCTCTCACTGCTTATTAAATCACTGCTCTCTCTCTGCTTATTAAATCACTGCTCTCTCTCTCTGCTTATTAAATCACTGCTCTCTCACTGCTTATTAAATCACTGCTCTCTCACTGCTCACTCTCTCTCTGCTTATTAAATCACTGCTCTCTCACTGCTTATTAAATCACTGCTCTCTTGGTGCCTCAGCAAATCACTGATTTTTAGACCATCTATTTGTGTTTTCATCACTTATTCTTGGCAGAATGCATCAGTTACATTTTTACTTACAAACACTGCTAAACACACGTCCAGCCGGTCAGCTTAGAAAAAGTTACTGATTAACAAAAGCTTAAGGCCATCCTATGTGGGGTAGAGTGACTATTATGGGAATCACTGCTCTCTCACTGCTTATTAAATCACTGCTCTCTTTCTCGGCTTATTAAATCACTGCTCTCTCACTGCTTATTAAATCACTGCTCTCTCTCTCTGCTTATTAAATCACTGCTCTCTCTCTCTGCTTATTAAATCACTGCTCTCTCTCTCTGCTTATTAAATCACTGCTCTCTCTCTCTGCTTATTAAATCACTGCTCTCTCTCTCTGCTTATTAAATCACTGCTCTCTATCTCTGCTTATTAAATCACTGCTCTCTCTCTCTGCTTATTAAATCACTGCTCTCTCTCTCTGCTTATTAAGTCACTGCTCTCTGCTTATTAAATCACTGCTCTCTCTCTGCTTATTAAATCACTGCTCTCTCACTGCTTATTAAATCACTGCTCTCTCTCTCTGCTTATTAAATCACTGCTCTCTCTCTGCTTATTAAATCACTGCTCTCTCTCTCTGCTTATTAAATCACTGCTCTCTCTCTCTGCTTATTAAATCACTGCTCTCTCTCTGCTTATTAAATCACTGCTCTCTCTCTGCTTATTAAATCACTGCTCTCTCTCTGCTTATTAAATCACTGCTCTCTCTCTCTGCTTATTAAATCACTGCTCTCTCTCTCTGCTTATTAAATCACTGCTCTCTCTCTCTGCTTATTAAATCACTGCTCTCTCACTGCTTATTAAATCACTGCTCTCTCTCTGCTTATTAAATCACTGCTCTCTCTCTCTGCTTATTAAATCACTGCTCTCTCTCTGCTTATTAAATCACTGCTCTCTCTCTCTGCTTATTAAATCACTGCTCTCTCTCTCTGCTTATTAAATCACTGCTCTCTCTCTGCTTATTAAATCACTGCTCTCTCTCTGCTTATTAAATCACTGCTCTCTCTCTCTGCTTATTAAATCACTGCTCTCTATCTCTGCTTATTAAATCACTGCTCTCTCTCTGCTTATTAAATCACTGCTCTCTCACTGCTTATTAAATCACTGCTCTCTCTCTGCTTATTAAATCACTGCTCTCTCACTGCTTATTAAATCACTGCTCTCTATCTCTGCTTATTAAATCACTGCTCTCTCTCACTGCTTATTAAATCACTGCTCTCTATCTCTGCTTATTAAATCACTGCTCTCTATCTCTGCTTATTAAATCACTGCTCTCTATCTCTGCTTATTAAATCACTGCTCTCCTCTCTATCTCTGCTTATTAAATCACTGCTCTCTCACTGCTTATTAAATCACT
>NW_024474823.1:0-3563 GCF_017654505.1 Polyodon spathula
CAGCTGTGAGCTCATTCCTTTCTGAGATAGAATTGGAATTGATTATTTTGTGAAAAGGAAGCTTGTAGCAAAATAAGTTCAGATTCAAATGATTATTCGCATATTCTTAAAGGCTATGGTATTAATTCATATAGTAAATGCAGAATTTTTTTATTGTATTTTTAGCAAACCCCATTCTCTCTGCTTTTCAAATTAGCTAGGTGTCTCTGTCTGACACCTGCAGCAATGTCTCTGCTGCCTGTTGCATTATTCATTCTGCTCACCGTGGCAACATGTGCAACCTGATTCTTCCTGGAAAATCCCCTTTGCTTCGTGCTTCACCTTGTCAAGCTGCTTTTCTTCCAAACAGAATGCTGTGGCAGTCACTCATGTAAGGAACTTGTGTGCCACCAGGCGTTTCCTTTAGTTGAGCTCGACACATTACATACATTACATTGAAATGCTTACTGGTGATGCAAACACATTTACACCCAGTAACCCCATATTCTTACCGGTCACAAGAATGCACAGCTCCAAGTATCAATAAACAGAAATGTGAATGTGGTACAGCTATTTCTGAACTACAGAAAAAAGTATTACACTGTTTCTGATAACACTCTGATTACCAATGCTATTGTTTAATTCTTCCCATTGGTTTATCAGAATACAATTCACCACTGTGGCATCATTCTATTAGCTCTATTTTGGATGAGTTTCTCTTACCATTGTGCGAGTACAGAACCGTTGCCATTGTAGGACTAATACAGCATGGTCATTGAAGATCATTTGGTAAGGGTGTAGTAAGGGTGTGATTATCATTGGTCTTCACTTGTTCTGTGCTACTAACTTATTAAGATTCAAAAAGCATTCAGTCCAGACTTTCCCGTCACAGTGAGTGTGTTAAACATTTTGAGAGAAAATGTTAGTCGAAACGGTAGACGTTGTTTTTGTTCACAAAAATAACCCTCTCTAGTAATGCCCTATTTTCAGTTGTTTTGCACACACCCCTCTGGTAGCCGTGCTCTATCGGTTTTTCTATTTTCAGTTGTTTTGCACACACCCCTCTGGTAGCCGTGCTCTATCGGTTTTTCTATTTTCAGTTGTTTTGCACACACCCCTCTGGTAGCCGTGCTCTATCGGTTTTTCTATTTTCAGTTGTTTTGCACACACCCCTCTGGTAGCCGTGCTCTATCGGTTTTTCTATTTTCAGTTGTTTTGCACACACCCCTCTGGTAGCCGTGCTCTATCGGTTTTTCTATTTTCAGTTGTTTTGCACACACCCCTCTGGTAGCCGTGCTCTATCGGTTTTTCTATTTTCAGTTGTTTTGCACACACCCCTCTGGTAGCCGTGCTCTATCGGTTTTTCTATTTTCAGTTGTTTTGCACACACCCCTCTGGTAGCCGTGCTCTATCGGTTTTTCTATTTTCAGTTGTTTTGCACACACCCCTCTGGTGGCCATGCTGGATCGGTCTTTACTAGCTCTATGACTATGCTGTTTTTTGCAGGTGGTTTTTTCTTTTGCTTTGCGGTTCTATCATGTGCAAGTTCTGGAGATGGATCTGACACAATACTTTGGGGGTGGCAATAGTGTTCTAAGAAGAGGATCCTCTTTTTTCTATACCAGGTAGTGAAAGGAGAAGGATTTAGAAAACACTGATTTTTAGAAACCAAATGTAATTGAAATTTCACACAAATGATCATGTGAAAAACTCATTTGAATGCACGACCCACTGCTTGAGGGCAGTTTCACATCTTTGGACGCATTCAATACAAATAAAAATGCAATATTTAGTGGCTGTTTACTGCACCCCCTGTTAATGTTAGGGTAGGCCAAACTTCAAGATAAAGTCATATTTCATTTACTTGACTACTGAATTATCACACAGGACTGAGTCTCTAATTCCAAATAACCCACCTGGGCATATAAACCAGCAACAAGAAACACTAAATGAAAAGATCATTGCTATACCTCAACATCTCTCTCCAAGATATTTAACAAGTTCAAGGAATGTTAAGGGTAAGAGTCTAATGTTTAAAAGAGACTGTATATTTGAAGAATGTGTTAGAGGTCGTGTGTGTGTCTGTATGATGAATAGTATATATTGTATAGTATAGTATATAGTATCGTAGTATATTATAGGTACTGTAGCATATTAAAGAATATTTACAGTAAAGTGTATTAGATTAATGACTGTGCATATTTACTAGGTTATTATATCTTTTTCCTCTTGTTTCTGTAATATACTCTGGATTTTTTGAAGCTCTTAGTCCTCTCTATTGCAATGGCATTGTGAGCTTCAACACTATTTCCCATGAGCGTGCCTCAAGCCTGCCCTGCACTGGATTGACCACCATGTTGTGGGACGGTGACTGAACAAGTCTGTCTGCATACAGTGCACCTACAGGTTGCTTTAAGGATGGTGCTCTGTGTGTGTTTGTGTTCAGAAGGAGCTCTGGTCACCATGGCAAAGCGTGGAGCTGTGATCCTGTCTGGCTGTGGGGTGTACAATGGGAGTGAGATACTCACACTACTGACACTTTTAACATCGTAAAATGTGCGTTTTGTAAAATGATCATCCATATAAAATATGACAACACTCTTTTAAAACAATGTAGTTACCTGCAGTATTTACTATAGTATTGTATAGGATACTATTAGTGGCTTTAGATGGTACTACAGAATTTGCTCATGTTTGTTTCAGTGTGAGTTATCCTGCTTCTTATTCACTGTCTGTATGTAATAGAACACAATCTATGTGTTTCAATAAATAACTAGACAAAGAGAAGGAGATGTGATACCTTTTATTGGACTAACTAAACAACAATTAATCACTGGCTTTCAAGACCTCAAAGGTCTCTTCTTCAGGTGAAAGTAGAAAAGAGAGATTGATGTTTACATATTAATAAAAAGGCATTACATCTCCTTCTCTTTGTGGATCAGTTCTGGACTGATATAGCTACCATTTCATCTATCAATAAATAAACAAAAAGAAATCCAAAAACTGTCCCTGGTGTATTTTGTCATAACAAACCCTGTTATATGCAAAAAAATGGACTTGACATTAAAACTGAGATTGTGTAACCTTCACTTGAACTTTATGAAGGTGAAACACTACTCAGCTATTATTACAGCAATACTTTATACACTGTCTTAATATTCAAGTGAATGCCTGTTTAAAATAGAGTATGTGTTCCCTGTTATTCACTATTGTTGTTTCTGCTTAGGTCATCGTTTATCAGTTTTATGAACTCATATTTGCAGCCATTCTGAAAAGACAGAATTGCTGCATTGAGGTTATTTGGAAAGGAACACTTGTGGTCAGCTGTAATTCCAAGCCCTCTGAAACATGTGGGATTTGTATGGACATTACAGCCTTATTATGCACAGTCAGATTTGCATTATTTGTTATAATTGGTTGCACATGATTTGATTATTTTCTCTAGTTTCACATTTTTCTTGCATTCATATTCAATTTGTACAGCACTCAAAGGGGTAAATGTAAGAATAGGCGCAAAGTGATTTGTGGGTGCAAAACCCCCATAATGCGGCTGTAATTTCGTGTTTAGCAGCTGCTGCGCACGT